>NC_063045.1:29206989-29353719 GCF_018812025.1 Megalobrama amblycephala
AAAAAAAAAAAAAAAAAAAAAAAACGTGTGTAATGTGATACACTTACTGTCTCAGACGTGGCTGTTCCAGTGACGGACAAAACACATAGGTCTGTCTTTGTCATTCACTGATAAAAACCTCATAACTCCATCTGAGCTTGATTTTCATAAATTTTAATATTATAATGACACATGTGTTTGACATATATAAAGCCACAATACCAACTTTGATGACACAGTGTTTAATTATTGAAAAAATACAAGGTATTTCATTATATTGCAGAAGTTACTGCTACGCATGTTCCTATCTACGCATTTCCAGTTCATTCACTTATGAGTTTCCATTTTGGTTTTAGAAGGTTGTTTTCCTTTTGACAGTAAGTCAGTTGACTAAATTTTGAAACAGAATGATTCTTTCTGTTCAGTGTTAAATGTCAGAGTTTTATTGTTGTATCTTACTGTCCAACATTAATGCTAGATCCAACCAAAGTGGATTTTGAGATGTTGAGGTTGGGTGGAGTGCAATCATGTTTTTGCTTAAAGCAGAAGCAGTATCCATTTTTCCAGTCGACTATGAATCACTCTCTTTAGCTACGTTTGATAACAAAAATCGAGATGGCAGCAATATTGGTTTCTGTGGAAATCTAAAATCAAGGGGCCAAATTTGGACCTGCATTACATATTGTTTAATCGCAATTGTCTAAATCTAAACCAGCTCTTTCTCCACAAATAATTTCGAGACTTGGAGACATCTAACCTTAGGTCAAAGCTATAAAACGATGTTGGGAAACTTTTATACATAAGGACATCTACGAGCGCAGGCAAACATCATTTATCATTTATGTATTATGTCGTTTTTGCCTACAGGAATAGTTCACCCAAAAATGATTATTTACTCACCCTCATGTCATTCCAAACCCGTATAACTTTCCTTCTTCCATGGAACACAAAAGGATTAGTGGAATCTCCATAGTGCTTACGCATATAATGAAACGGAATGGGAATGATTGTTGTTGCGCACCAAATGAGACATAAACACATCAAAGAAGCAATATAAGATTCTCATATGACTATATTGAAGTCTTCTGAGGCTTCCAATCCACAGTATCTCACAAATCTCGTCCGTGCTGAAATTCATATATATTAATGTGTTGTGAAGATTTTGCAGCCAATAATAGTTTAAATTTGGGTCTGTTCTTGACAGAAAGTTATGGTTTTACTATTTAAATCTTAAACTCTGAGTACTTTTATAAGACTTTTGAAGCTCAACCCCATTCACTCACAAAGTTACCTTATCAATAAGAAAACTTACTTGTTTAGTACTTTTGCAAGATATTTCTAAGACCTTTGAAGCTTGACCCCATTCACTTTCATTGTGTGGGAAAAAAGCACCTTTGAGATTTTCCTGAAACTCTTCCTTTGTGTTTGACACAACGTCACATGGGTTTGGAACAACATGAGGGTGAGTAAATGATGACATAATTTTCATTTTTGGATGGACTTTTCCTTTAATAATAACTAAACCTGCAGTCTTTTTTTTTACTTAATGCGGTGCTTCTACTTTAGACAATACAAAACAAAACTTTTTTTTCTTTTCTTTCTTTCTTTTTTTTTTTTTCAAACTGAGTAATTAGGTTTGAGTTACTTTGAATCACAGTCACAGACGTAAAAGGGTTTTCCTGGGCATCCTCCATGCAACAGCCACTCAAGCACACCAGGCACTTCCTGGCCACTCAGAGTCTGCCCCCTACACAATCTTTCCTGAACAGCTTGCTGGTAATCCTGGCCAGCTATTCAAAAGGGCTTTTGCTTGTGAGATAACACAGAACTGCCTAAATGTTTGCCAATTTATTACAATGCAGGGAACAGTGTGATAGGGAGGGGTGTTTTAAAGCCGTCATCCACACAAGCTACATGCCGTGGCCTCAGTAGCAGAACACCCTCGACGTTACATCACTGTTGTTTAATTCATATGCATCATTACATCCTGCATGTTCTTGTGGTGTGCTAATGATGAAAATTAGAAATTTTGCTTAATACACTATCAGTCTCAACAGTCCATTTTTCAGATATATTTTGAAGTTCACTAGAAACGGAAGTTGAGAAATGTATTGCCTAGTATTGTGATGTATTTTAAGTAAACTGAAAAGAAAAAAAAAAAAATAGGTGAGTGCATTGATATCAGTGGCAATGCTAAAATATGTCAGATATTAACTAAAATGGGAATGCTGTTTCATTTGACTTTAAAGTCCCCCAGTGGGGAAAATCAAGTTTTAAGTGTCTTCAAGTGTTTATATGTCTATGTGGTGTTTTTAATATGCTTTAAGACAAACCATGTGCAAACACCATTGCCGAGTATTTTCTCTTTAAACTGCAGTGATCTAAGGACAGTTTCAAAAACGCAGTTTGAAATCGCTGGTGTTTCTTACGTCACAAACTACCTTTTAACCAATCATGTCAATGTGCCAGTGGGTTTTAGCATATCATTAACTATGACCGAACTGAAGCTGGAGAGTCTCAAGAGAAGCCATGTTGTCCTGGTATTTTTCTGTTGATATGAAAAATCAGGTAGATTAAGCAATATAGTGAGTGTATGATGTATATTACAGTGTTATGATGAACTGTGCCTTTCTCCACTGATGTTCTAAGATGTTTAAAGCGTGATGATTTTTAGGACAATTTTTTAAAAGACAGCTGTCTGAGATGGTGAATGGGAACATGGTTTGTGTAACATTAGCAGCACATTATTAGCTGTTTAATAACATAATCAAGCAAAAGGCTGATCATATTAATTACTGTTATGTGTCTGATGTTGTAATAAGCGATACCATCGTGCAGCATTTACCTCAGTAAGATGACCGAGTGATCTCTGAGCTCGTGCAAGTGGAGGTGGGGCTAATTAGCATATTCATAGATCCACGTATACTAAATGAAGCAAGGGTGTAGAGTTAGATTCAAGCAATCTTAAGGCATGAAGAATTTTTTTTCACAGGATAAGAACATTCAAATATATCATTTTGGTGATCAAAGATGAATTTTATGGGGTAAAATGATTGTCTACAGGGGGATTTTAATTTTTGTTTAATCACATCAGATTGTCTTCATAAAGTGCTTGCCTTGGCTCCACTTTATTTGACCATTATTACTCATTGTTGAATAAACTCCATTTAGTTTAAAAATACAACAAAGCAGCATTAGTGGAAACTGTGGCCTGTGGTTCCAGTCCCAATGGATTCAATTTAAAAAGTCTGTGTGAAGAAAGTAGCCGATTACAAAATGAAAACCGCCTGAAACCTCAATTGTTCAATTAGATGCAGGTTTTGTTCATTACACCAGCTTCCTGCAACTGTATATATGATATGCTATTCTGACTCATGGTCTCAAAGAGTCATCAGGTATTGGTATTTTTTGCCATGAATAGGCTACTACATAGATTCTGCAACTCTTTGGAAAATGCTGTTTTTTTTTGTTTTGTTTTGTTTTGTTCAGCAAATGGTCAGTGAGAGAATATGTTGTACGTCCACTTAATGTTTTAATTAATATTGATTTTAAATGAGGTTTTGATTTTTTTGCAGCCATGTTACTGACATTTGCAACCATGTTACTGACATTTTGATGTAGATCTACATAGTTTTAAACCCTGACTGATTTTATTTTCTAGGAATGAAAATAAAATAAATATCTTGTTAAGTCATAGGACGCAGGCTGATGTTCCTATATATGCAATCTGCAAGCATTCACAATTCGAACAATATATGTCTCATTTATATATGCAAGTTATAAAACCTTTATACAAACATCCGGTATGCTTATAGGATCCATATATGAAATACCCAAAGCAAAATTAGTATTTCTGTCATGACAACTCTCGAAGTGTTTGGCATGGTAATGGGTACATGGACATCTTGGATGATATGGGGGTGAGTAAATTATCAGGAAAATTTAATATGAAAGTGTACTAATCCTTTAAGAATGTAGAATAAGGTCATGCAGAATAAGGCATTAATATGTGCTTAATAAGTAGTAATAAATAGCCAATATTCTATTAATATGCATGCTAATAAGCAACTAGTTAAAATATCCTAAAATAAAGTGTTACCACACAGTTTTATAAAAGCAGTAAGCTCTGTGAAGCCGTGGTTTATTATTTTTTTTTATTTTATTTATAACAGCTAAGGGCTCCACTCTGCATCATGACTAACAACACCCCTTATCTGTTATAAATTCACTGTAAACCACGGCTTCTTGGGGCTTATCACTTTATTTTGACATAATGTCTCATATATGAAATATGCTATTATGCTCATATAGAGTGAAAACATATATGTACATATATGCACAGCCATATATGAAACATATTAGAAATTGGAACAATTAGATTTAAATTTAAAGTGCCCCTATTATGGTATTTGAAAGGTTCCTAATTTTGTTTTGGAGGTCTCTTCTACAACAGGTTTACATGCATCCAAGGTCAAAAAACACTTTTATTTTCTCATAATATGCATTGCATATGTGACTGTGTGTGTTGGATGGAATAATTCAGGCTGAGATCATTAACACACTCTTCATCTTATCTTCACAAATAACACATATTTAACTCAACTAACACAACTAGGAGCTGACAGACAAAATAAGTAAACTTGTGTGTAGTTTAAAGTTCAAACTTGGGCTTGAAAACAATCCAAACTTAGTTATTAAGATGGAGCAATCATCGATGCGACTTTCCTGCAGGACAAGATATGCGACTCTGTTGATTACATAGCTCCGCCCCGCATTATGTGCAATGGTATGCGACTCTGTTGATTACATAGCTCCGCCCCGCAATATGTCGCCATCTTAACCGAGGGCTCAGGCGTGGTGGCGGCCATCTTGACCGAGGGCTCTGGAGTGGTGGCCATCTTGCGACGAGGCTCTGGAGTGGCGGCCAGCTTGCGGCGAGGTTCTGGGATGGCAGCCATCATTATCAGAAATGGACCAGAAATGGACTGATCCACTGGTGGGGTATGTGGAGGGAACCGGCTTGAGGTGAGTGGGTGAGACCTTGTGTGTTTCCGATGGGGCTGGATGAGGAGACTACTTGACTTTAACTTCTTCGACATCGAAACTTGAGTCATTTAAATAAAGAATCAGATTAATGGACTGGACTAGGGAGAAATAACAAAGGGGTTCACTATACCAAATGGTATCCTCAGTCCCATCCAAAAATACATACGGAGAGAGGTGTCAGGACAGCTCACCTCATAAGAGAGCTCAAGAAATTCCTCCACATACCTCTCCAAAGGGCGACCATTCTACCTCAGTCCCCACAGGGGATCGCTTTTTTGATCGCTTCTTCTGTCACGGTGCATAGTTGTAGATAAAGTACTCAACGAAGGAGAATCCAATAAAGAGGCTTTAATCATAGGAACCAGGAGAAAACAACATACACCAAAGCAAATGTATAATGCAGACGAGAACCAACAAAGACTGAGGGAGAACACAGGGAATATATACAGGGCAAATAGAGGGGCAAACGAGGCTAATTAACAAGACACAGCTGAGACTAAGGAACTAAATCAGGGTAGCCAAGGGAACAAACTAGTGATGGGAAAACTGAGAACAAAGAACATGTGACAAAGAAAACAAACACAGAACCCTGACAGTATAACTCATGAAAGACACTTTTCTAACTATAAAGTGTAAATTAATGTGTTAACTACCACAATGGGTTGAAGCCATATACTTTAACTTTCAGTTGTCTGCTTTAATTCATCATTAACTAATGTTTTGAAAATGTTATGACTTTACTTGTTGAGGCACATGACTATTAACTAATTGCTAAGTAATATGTCATTAATTGGTTTTGACAGTTGCACATGCAATGAGTGTAACGTCAGAGAATATGTTTGAAGGATGGATAAGTTGGGCTGCACACATATATCAGCACACCAAAATCAGAACTACAGATTGATGTTGCACTGTGTTTAAACTGGATGCGATCATGCCGCAACAGCTGTTTATACTGGACTGCCCTGCCGCATCCAGTGTAGCATCACTATCACTGATTATAATGGGTTCTATTCTTTTTGTTCAGTCTTGACACAGTGTTACGAAATAGCAGTGCCCAGCTGTATGTTCTCAGTGTTCTGCCTTTGAATCCTTGACCTCAGGCTTAACCTGACATATTCCTGTGCCATGAACAACAAGGTTCTGGATGCAGCAGTTCATCTGGTACAGTGGAATCACGGTTGTAGATGGTTGGAAATTGAAATCCATGGCTTAGTGTAGATGTCAAAACCATAATTACATATTACTTAACAATTAGTTATTTTTAGCTGAATCTTCACAGACACATTCTGGGGACACAAGAGACTTATATGACATCTTGTAAAAGAGGCATTATAGGTCCTCTTTAAAATAATAAATTAGAAGTAGACATTAGGCTACATATTTATCCTTTTGGTAACCTACTGTAAAGTAAAAAAAAAAAAAACTTTTGGTGCCATAAAATAGTCCCCAAACAGCTGTAAATATCAAACAAAAATATTATATTTGATTCAAGGTGTTTTTTTAATCACTGTTTGTAAACTACATTGGCACAATCATAAGAGATGAACCAGTCAAAAGTTCTTTGGGAGCGAATGCAAAGTTTCTTGGGTGAATGCTATGCAGAACTTTTCTGAGAGAACGCAAAAGCATTGAAATGTTTTTTTTTGTTTGTTTTTTGTTTTTTCTCCATCTCATATTCTTTCACCATGTCCTGAAGAGAAGTAGTAATCTGAAAAAAAGTGTGTATCTGGCTCAGGGTGATCCAATCCAATTTTGCTTTGAAAATGATGGATTACCTGATCCTGGATGGCAAAACATGGAATTTCCAAATCCAGATCATTCTGATCCAGATTAAACTTTCTGAACTACTGTATCTGCATCTGTATAGCATTTTCACAAAATATATTACACTATCACTAAAAATAATGCTTTGTGTAAATTTAGGGACATCTTTTTATTGAAAATATTAACTAAATGACTCCCACTCCTCTTATTTTTGACTGTCTTTACATCCTGTTTCATGCATTCAACTTGAATTATCATGAAAAAATTAAGTCTAATTTTCAACTTTTTTGTGCTTACTCTATTAAGTTATAAACGATTGCATAGAATATCTATTTTCTGTATCATCTGTAATTTCATTAACAAAAAATAGATTATGTGTCTGTCCCTAGTTTCACGGTTCATAGGTTCTCAGACTCATTCTCGTTCTCTCTGTGTTGTGTGTGTGTGTGTGTGTGTGTGTGTCTGTTACTGTTGTACTGTCAGTGTCCGTTCGTCTATTAGCGTTGCCGTAGCGACTGACTGCACTGATCAGTTGCTGATCAGTCGCAGGTGTGGCTTGTTATCTGTCCCTATATGTAGTCTTGTGTTCGCTCTGTTCATTGTCAGATTGTTCAGGCGTTCACGTCTCTGTTCTCCCTTGTTCCCAGCAATATGTCTTGTCTCCAGCAAAGACTATAGAATAACACAAGATGCGTCACTCGTATTGTTTTGAATAGAGAGAGCACATTTAGTCCAAGTCCACGCCCACGCTGTCCAACCGTCTCCATTGACTTTGTATATCGTGAGGCTGCCTCTCTGTCATTTCAGGCTTATAACAAAAAACAGAACAATGTCTAAAAGCTGCTATGTGACATGGTGTACAGCAAACAAGCTATAAAACCCAGAACTAAGTTTTTATAAGCTGTCGACCCCAAAAAGATACAGGCAGTGAGACAGAGCGCAACGGGTCATATTACTTTAAGAAATACATTGGAGTGGAACGTGATACGGAAAAAATGGAACTGGCGCTGCGTTCGTTCCGTAAGTAGAATAGGGAAGGCGTAGGATGTACAGCGTAAGCTTTTTGAAGAATACGAAAGTGCGGTTTTGGCGGAAGCACTCGTAAGGCGATCGTTTGTTTATATAAAGCATATATAGTTGCATTTTTTCCGAAAATGACCGATTGTTTTGCTAGATAAGACCCTTATTCCTCGTCTGGTATCGTTTAAAGCCTTTGAAGCTGCACTGAAACTGTAATTTTAACCTTTAACCATTTGGAGGCCACTGAAGTCCATTATACGGAGAATAATCCTGGAATGTTTTAATGAAAAACCTTAATTTCTTTTCGACTGAAGAAAGAGAGACATGAACATCTTGGATGACATGGGGGTGAGTAAATTATCAGGAAAATTTTATTTGAAAGTGAACTAATCCTTTAATCAAGCCTGAAAAATAGTTTTTTTGTCATGATTCGAGCATTTAGAAACAAAATTTATGAGACAGTTGTTGTCAAATTTCATTGGTGATTTCAAATATGAAATTTAATTGAAAGCTTGGCAAACAGCTTTGGAGAATTTGATGTTTCCCCATTCAAAGAGATAGCAGCTGCACTTGAATGCCCGAAAGGCATTTCAAAGATGGCCGCTGAGTGAATTGACTTGTCTTAAAGGGACTTTGTCTCCAGTTTCTATGTGTTTTATTCCTGCTCGAAAGCCTGTTCTACGTGTTGCACTTCTACATCTGACCATACGGCCTTGCTTATCTGTCCGCTGTGGAATTAATAAACTGTTTTTGCATTCGCTACTAGATCTTGTGTTATTTGCTGTGTGACACTAACTTCTGGTCATCTCTGTTACCTCTGTTATAAAAAAAAAATAAAAAAAAACATAAAAATCTCCAAAACATTCATAGGAAAAGCATGTGACTAGCACCAAATGGATGGTGGAAAGGTTCATGGAGCTATGGCAACAATACTCCTGCCTTTATGATGTTTCCTCGAGGGACTAATACAACAGAGTGAAAAAAGATAAATGCTGGTGAACAATAGCAGAGGTGCTTCAGCAACCTGATGAGTACTGGAATTAGCATTGTCACTAACACGTCACTTCAGTAGCCTGTTTGTTTACATTCTTTTTTCCCGAAGTCAGTCACTAGTTCCACCTTCTCATTGACATCCAGCACGTCGTTAAAGGCGGCAAGTGATGATTAGTCGGAAAGCAATGTGTAGTCTGACATGTTTCATGTCCACAACAAGAATTTTGGAGTCAAAATCACATAATCTGATAAAGTGACTATCATAACAGACAAAAATAGTCTGTGAGGTTTAGGGGGTGAATGCAATGGAAGTAAGCAAGAAAAGGCCCATTCACACCAAGGACTATAACTATAGCGATAATAATAAAGATGGTTCTAAGTTCTAAAAATTATTCTAAATACAAATGAATAGCAGAGTCCATAGCACAACTAAAACGATAATGGTATAGAGGGTTGGGATCACTTTTACAACTATTTTTTTCTAGCTGTTGAACGTTAAAACACTGACAGCCCATCAGAATCCATTCTAATTTAAGGGAGAAGTTGTGGAGAAGTTAAACGCCAAGGTCCAGAAAGATCCAGCACTATTTGACAAGTCAAACCCATTTTCAAGGATACTTTAAAGAAAATGGTTATATGGAAAACAATTGGTCATAACCTTGGAATAGGCTAAATCAAGCATGGCGTTAGTTCTGGCAGGTCACGTCAGTCAATCTTGCATCAGCTGACTTCCAGGTGACTCATGTCTACCTATAGGAATACGATGCCTATCATGGCATTCATATATATATATATATATATATATATATATATATATATATATATATATATCATCATTATTATCAGAGATTATTATTATTTTGAGATCAAATTTTTAGGCTTAAAGTTTAAATGAATGAATGAAGAGACAAAAGATCTCTTAGGGAAGACAGGGTTTTAAATTGTTTTAACTATATATTTTAACCAGTTTGTCTATAATAGAGTTGATAGATTTTTCTGTTAGAACATTGATTTTCAGAATAAATATTTTAAAACCTAGTTGAAGTTTAAGATCAGCAAATATTGAAAACATTAAATTTAAAATGTTCTATGAAAATTAAAAAAAAGGTTTACAGAAAAAAAAAATATTCCTATATATATATATATATTGTTTTTTTTGTTTTTTTGTTTTCTTTCTGTACTTGAAATGTACCTGCAATTCTGGAATGGGTCATATACATATATTACATTTCCGTATACTTGCTCTGCAGCAGTAGCAACAGCAACAGCAACAGCAACAGCAACAATAATCCACAGCAGTGCTGCAGATCTAGTCCACCAAGACCAAATTCCATTTGGTCATATGCCACTGCCATATTCAATTATATGCTAAAATTACTCCGAGAATTGTCATGAATGAACTGTATCAAAAATAAATAAATAAATAAACAAACAGAAACTACACCTTAAAGGATAACGGTTGCAGATGTAACTTAAATTATGCAGGAGCTAGTTAGTTTTGGGCTGCAATAAAGTTGAAGAGTTTATCTGTAGTCAAAAGTGCAGTCAGATCAAAGGAGATTTTTTTTTTATTATTTGTATTCCTTCCATTGCTGCAGAAAGAGTCCAAATCATGTCACCTGCAAGGTGCCACAAATTTCTGGAATTTAACATTTTTTTTCAATGAGGGAAAACTATGCAGTAACTGGGCTGCGAGCAAATTGTGGGACCGTTTTAATAATTGATAAATAGCTTTTATCAGGTCAACAAATTGTCAAAATTATGAATTTTTTAATGTTTGGATGAAGGGTAGACATTTTGTGTGTTTAAATTTAGATTGTTACATAATAGTTTAAGTAGTTCTCACTGTATTAAAACATGGAATCGATGACTGTAATGCTTAAAAAATGTGCTTTATACCACTGAGAATTTTCCCACATAATTTTTTTTTTTTCAATAAAAATTCCTTCTATAACTAACAAGGGACACACCTCTGGAATCATCTTAAAGTGGGATTGTTCAGAAAGTCCAGAAGAGGTTACAGCCAGTGTGTCGCTAACAAAATATTTACGTTGTGAGCTGGTAAATGGTGATTCATTATGGAAACTACTAGAAATTAGAGCATATGTGGTTTGTCATAGGTTTTTATGATTATTACAGATGAAATGTGGGACTAAAATCAGGAAGAGTTGAATTATTCCACTGCAGCGCAATCATCCGTTTAATACCGGCCAGATTAAAGGAAAAAAGGAGGATTTCTGTCATTCTTAGAATGAAATTAGCATCTATGAGAATATACAGTAATTTCTGCAGAACGGTTGAATCAGTTGGAAATTCTTGCAGTTTATTTTGGCAGCAGAAGTCTTCCTCTCGCAGTCTGAGCTTTAACCCAGGTGTGCTTTACTTGACCTCGCTGCTGTGAGTTAAAACATCATGGCAGACCACACTGGGAAAGCAGGCATTTCATTGCCCAATTTAAAATAATTTCGGTTTCGTACTCTCTCATAATCTCTTTAAGAGCCTAATATGTGGCTCCAAGACTAAGTACTTTACTTTTTTTTTTTTTTTTTTTTTTTTTTCCTGGAAGATATTTTGATGCCTTGACATTTTCCCATCAGAGATTCATGTACTTTGAATCTCTTCCTTGGAAATTGTAGATTTCCTATAATTTAATCTGTGTAGTGTCACATTAACTACCAGTAGAGTTAAGAGAAGTCTTACACTTTTGGAACCAGGGCTTTCAAACTGAGGTCCACAAAGGTGCTCTAATATATAATATATTGACATCAAATCTTCATGACATTTTCAGCAGTATTGAGTATTCAGCAAGCAATTGCATGTTTTCTTCTCTTGTTGGAAAATGAGGCCTAAATGACAAATTTGCTATTTCTGTTAAAAGAGAGAGAGAGAGAGAGAGAGAGAGAGAGAGAGAGAGAGAGAGAGAGAGAGAGAGAGAGAGAGAGAGAAAGGAGTTAAAAATTAAAATTGTCATTCCAAATGTTTTATTTTGTTTTTTTTCTTATGTGGAACTCACCCAGCCAATGGGGAATGTTGTCTGAATGTTGGTCAGTATTCTCTCCAGTTACGTTAATAGAACATTTGTTAATAGAACAAGTTGTTCAAATGTTTTCATAATGTTTGCAAAGTGATAAAATTGAATGTTTCCTTAATGCTTTCTGTAACATTTTGTAATGTTTTCCACACTCTTTGGGTTTTTTTATATGCTAGGGTGCCAGACAGGATTTCTGTCATTAGTTTAAGCTTGAGGTCATTGTCTCAAGTAAAGAAAATGTAGATGACAGATGCAAATGTTCAAAAGACAGATGAACACTTAAATGCAAGTTATTTATTTATTTCATGATGATATTGTCACACTCCCCCTCCTTAAGAAAAGCCAGCCATTAGGGGAAAGGCAACAAATCATATGTCTTCAAATGTTTTTCTCAGTAAATCCAAAAAACTTTTCCTCATCACTGTCCTTATTAAAGATTTCTAATAAATCAACGTTGTTGTACCTCAAGTTCCTGTGCAGTAGGAAAACAGGGTTTGAGTCTAGAGATGTGTACCACAATTAAGTTTTCTCCAGTATCCTCCAAGACAATTTCATAGTTCAGAGGTCCCAACTTCTGCACTATCCTGTACGATTCAAGCCAGTTGAGATGTTAAACGAATCACGATACACATTTTAAACAGCATGGGTGCTGTCGCTGATTACTGTGACGTCACTTCACAGGCGTGAGTGCAGCAAGCAAGTTGAGCGGCAAGCGTAGCAGCGGTAAGCGCTGACGTTGATTATGACCCATCATCATTTAAATGCAGCATTTACAGTGGCGGCATTTACAAAGCCTAAAAATTAAAGCATTGAGGTGCAGATACTGCAAGATAATGTTCAATACGAGTGTGAGAGCCAGATCTGTTTTCATAGCAAAATATAAGGCCGTTTTCCATTGTAGAAACTTAATTCCTGTCTGCCTCATCTAGAGAAAAACCGAGGATGTATTCCATAGACTGGGAGAAAGCTGTGCTTATCCAGGTATTGTATTTATTGTACTCTCTCTAAATGTGTACATAGAATTTTGGCAGCACTTTACAATAAGGTTCATTAAGTTAATTACTTTAGTTCAGTCAGGACAACTTAAGTGAAAAAACTACCATAGACAAACTTTTTAGTCAATTTTGCTGAGTTTAAGTAATACGCCCTATTTGAGAGTTGCCAGTTGAGTCCATAGGAATCGGATCAGCTGATATGGGTGGGGTTGGAATTTTCCAATCAGCTGATAGCGGAGCTTGACTATAAGGCCTGCCTGAACTAACACAGAATGCTTGATTTCAGTCAGGACCACTTAAGTAAAAAAATGACCACAGACAAACTTTTTAGTCAATTTTTTATTGGCATATTTTGCTAAAGTTACATTTGGTGGTATGGCTCTGTTCTAAATTCCCTGCCCTTTTCATTAGCTCCATGAAAGCTAAGTCAGGGAACAGCAGCAGCTTCTGGGGACAACCTCCCATTTTTTTTTAACTGAATTTTTAACAAAATCCCCCATACAGACCATACAAGTCAATCCTTCCTGGCTCTTTCTCCTAAAACGAAGAGCCAGCAGAGGAACCAAATGAGCATTTCAGAAAGCTAATCTAACTGAATTTAAGAGCCAGTCGATCTATGTGAAGCTAGCATGAGTAATGTAGCTAGAGCTAATGATCAAAATATACAGTATTTAAATAATAAATAGGCCTTCAATGTAGAGACAGGAGTGGAGGAAGCTGCAGTTGTAGCAGCACATAGCACAGTGTATGGAAGGAAGCTCTGAGGAAGCTTGTAGCATTGGCAGAGCAGGCGTAAAGGGGAGGCAAACCAGGCCTTGGACATGGGCTTTCCCTCCTCCGTGGAAAATAATGTGTCCTGCTGACCAGCTTGTGGACGGCTCCTCAGGTAGCCCAACATAGATGACAGAGGTTAAAAGCAGAGTTAGATTCAGAGATAAAAATGACTTCCTTTGTTGTTTATATCAGTGTTAGAGTGCTTTAGAAATATGGTGAAGTGGTGAGAATTAATTGATACATCAGAAATTGTGAGGTCATGTGACAAATTAAAAGAATCTGTGCGTGTGTAAAACTCGCCACCTCTGAGAAAACCTTGGAAAGCCGTTAGCAAAACAGATTTCAGCAATAGGGCAGAATAAAGGTAGGAACACACCAAGCGTTTTTTGGGCCGTTTCGACATGTTGAATCGGCGTCGGAGCTCGTCGGTCCGTCGGGCCATGTGATCATTCTGATTGGCTGTTCAGCTACTGCCACCTGCTGGTACAGAAAGGCATTTCATCTTACGCAGGCACAGAACAGACGTGCCTCGTCGGCTGTCGAGCGTCGGTTTGGTGTGTCAGTGAGCCAACCCCGCAGTCTGCTTTCGTCACCACTAGTTCATCGGCGTCGGCTTGGTGTGTTCTTGCTTAAGGCACAAAGCACTTTTTAATTTTTTGCTCGCTCAAGAGTGGAAGAGTGAAAGGGAAAAGCTGATAATTGACTTGAGGTTTCTTCCCTTAAAGCTCGTTAAGCAGGAAACTAATAGATGAATCATTGTGATGATTGGTCTGGATTGGAGAACTCTGTTGTGATTAGTCTACTCTGCTCTGATTGGTCAGATGACGCAGTCTGTTGTGATTGGTCTACTCTGATTGGTCAGATGGCTCAGTCTGCTGTGATTGGTCTACTTTGCTGTGATTGGTCTCTTACAGCCCATGTCGGAAACCAAACAGCCATTATCATATCTGAATTTCAGCTTTTCCTCAGCATGTGTTTCACATTGATACGAACAGTAACAATGGCATCAGTATGATGAGTCTTCATCATTTGGAAGTGCATCAAAGTGGATTTGCTTTGGCAATGTATTCTCGACATGTCTACCAAACCAAACTCCAGTCTCCCCGTTTTCCAGTCTCAGCTACAACTACAGTGTTTGAGGGCAGGGCAAAGTAGATGTTGTTCGCGGGCAGCCAGTGAAGAAGCTATGTAGCTACAAAGCTACATAGGTTCGTGCAAGAAGGCTGGAATTACTGATGACTCATTTCAGGCATTTCTTCTCATTTCTTCTTTCTTTTGGGAGACAATAACATAATTTATCTGCACTTTGATCTTTGAAAGTTTGCAGACCTTTTACATTCATAAACAGTGACATCACACACTGCATTAAAGGTAATATTAGCATGCTGTGCATCAGACTGTATAAGGAGAACAAATGTTTCAATTAAGTGTTATTTTTTGGAGTAATGTAGTGAGAAAAATTTGAAGAGCATTCAAAGAGCAACATATTTTTGTTAACTAGACAAAAAATTTATAATTTATAATACTACTTTTTCCCTTAACCACTGAACATCAATATAATGTATTGAATGTAAAAGACAAATGTGCAATTATGATAAATAACAAAAAAATAATTAAAAGGTTATCTATATATCACATTAACTATGGCAATTCACATTAATTTAAGGCAATAATTCAGTCACTGAACATCTTTACCTCTGTGCAAGGTAAAGATTTTCAGATTTTTTCAGATTTTCTTTACCTCTTAAATCTCAATCTAAGGATAAAGCTCAAAAAAAAAAAAAAAAAAAAAAAAAAAGCTTTCAACTTGGTGTGTCACAGTCAATCATGAGACACTGAAGATGCAATGACATTTCACATCAGTGATGTCAAAGATAGATTACCATTTACCAAGTTTAGAATCTGGGGTCTTATGCAGGATGTAAGTGATAGTCATATTCCTATATATCCTATGTGCTGTACATTTCATTCTCAGTCCATTATCGTCATTGTTAAGTTGTGTATACTTCTACTATGTATACTTCATCTTCTTCATCTTTGTGAGTTGAACACAACCAAGTTGTGACAGAATAATGGACCAAAACAGTTATTGAATATGGACTTACTGGCTGTCCAGCTGTTATGCCTCGAGTAGGAGCAGCAATGCCTCGAGACCCACACCAGTAGATATCTAGACCTGGTGTGCCTCAAAACAAAAACCACAACAGTTTCTGTGGAGTATTCTACAATTATATATTTTCTAAATATTGGAATGTTCTGTAGATTATCATTTCATTTACTTTCTTACACATTTTCTTACAAATTAAAAAATGGCAATAGTGGCACACTAAAAATACTAAAAAAAAAAAAAAAAAAAAAAAAAAAAAGCATGTCTTGTCTTAATGTAGAATATAGTCACTTTCAAATAACAAAAAAATATAGAGATTTATATAGGATTACATAGGATTCTAGAATATTTATTTATATATTTGTTTATCACATAAATAACGTGTAGTATATATTTAATTTTACAGATATTTTATTGTAAATAATATTTTGTCATCTACCTTTTCATGGCTTTAAGACTTTGAAGTGTTGTTAATGTTAACAGTGTGGAAGGGTCATGCAGGTCCAAAGAGGCTGAGCTTTGCTAAAAACCCCATCATCTGGCCATTATTAAGTCACAGGTAATTTGTTGTGGTTGGCGACGCTATGACTTAAGAGATACAGACTTTGTTTACTTGTTTGTAAGATACATATGCCAGAGCCTCTTTATTATTCAACACAAAAAATGTGTAAAATGAGTAAAAAATGAGTAAAACTGTACATTATTTACTATATATTATTGGTTATTATGTCAAAGATATTCCTACCAAATTCCTACTTTAATTAAGAATTACTCATATTGGTCATTCTATATTACAGTAAAGTATAATATAGTTATTTTGTTGGAAATTCAACATATGCATGCTAAAATTTCGTATAATACAGGAATTAAATACTTTGCAAATGAAAGGTATGTAAAATTCTATTATTTTCTCTTTTTATTTTGAATTTGATAGACTCAGGCCAAACCATGTGATTATTTATAACATTCATAACACCCGTCAAAAAGTATTATGATAAAACGGATGGTCCTTTTTTACGAGTGAAAGTAAAAAAAAAAAAAAAAAAAAAAACGTTGAAAAACATAGAAAAGACTATATCTCATCAGGACCTGTCCGCACTGATAAGACTGTTCAGAAGGTCAGAGAAAGTAAGCTTGATGCTTTTCAAAAGACTCATAATTACTTCCATACCATGTCTCCTTGTCTATATGCAACCCGGAGTAAATGGGCAAAGAGTTCAAGCTGAAGACGTCACATGATGGAGATCCAGTGATTTTATCGTTCTCAAATAAGACTCTTGGGTAATTACACTTTTGCTTTCAAAGACTTGATGTGGATATGAACAAAACTTCTCAATCATAGAGATTAGAAGATCTGTCTCAGTGCACAATGTTAAAGGAATACTTCTTATAACATTATATTAAACAAATTAGGTTAGGAATTACTATTATGTTATGGAAACTTGTTTCTGCCACCCAATAAAAAAATTAAAAAGGTAATTGAATCACACAATTCTGACTTTTTTTTCTTGCAATTCCAAGTTTACATCTTTATAGAATTGTGAGACAAAAAGTCAGGATTGTGAGAAATTTTATTTATTGCTCAAAGACGAAGGAGTATCCAAACATTAATAGAGTAATGAGTAACTATAGAGACCAAAACTAACCAGAAACTAACCGTTTCTCAATATGTGTTCTCATACAATCTTGTGTCCTTGTGTTCTCATTCTCATCATCAACTGTCGAAGTTCAATTCCAGTACTCAAGAACACAAGTACTCAGAATGCATGAAAGTACCTGGATGTGTTTTCAATATCAAAGATGCATCGGACGCAGAGTTGAGCTGAGAAATCCCAGAAGTCAGTGCGGGCAGACAACGTATGGAAGTGTCATGAAACTCCTCTGAGACACGAAGGTTAAGGATACAGTTGTAATCCACAAAACAGGCAAAGGTCAAAACACAGGCAAATAGTCCAAACAATAACAGAGTCCAAGGCAGAGGCAGAACAGTGATATCCAGGGGAAGAAGCAGAGAATCCAATAAAACCCTGGTCCCCAGAACTGCCAGCTCCGCCCTGGTCCCCTGAACTACTGGCTTCGCCCTGGTTCCCTGAACTGTCGGCTCCGCCCTGGTCACCTGAATGGCTGGTACCACCCTGGAGGCCTCCTAACCTGCCAGCCCATGACCTCCAGGGTGCCCGCACCCCCTCCCTGGTTGGACTCTTTCTGGCGTGAGGTCGCGTCTCCCGGGAGGGGGAGGTAATGTCAGGGTTCTGTTTGTTTTGGACTCTCTGTTTTTTTCATATATCACATGTCATGACTCCTGCTGAAACTTTACCTGCGGGTGTCGCTGTTGGGCAGTGTTCCTTTAGAAATATGCGTGACTTGCGCTCTTTTTAATGTCATAATTTGTAATATTTGTGTTGTTTTATATGTAATATGGATTATTTTCTCATCCTATTTTTTTGAGGAGGCACTGCCTCCCTTGCCTCCTCGGAGGAAACGCTCATGACACATATTCAGAATGTGTTTTGTAGCCTTATTTCAGTGACTTAACTTTTTTGGTTTTTTCAATAAATCCTGCATAAACGTTTTTCTCTCAAAAATACAAACATGTACATAAATGTTGCTCACATATTATGGTAGCCTAGTTAATGCTGAATACAGTGTAATGACACTGCCATTGCCATTAATATATTTATAAGCAACTGAAAAAAGAGCACAAATGTCAGGGCATGTCAAAACTTGTCCAGGGCCCCAAAATACCCTCAGATCCCAGAGGGTTAACTTTTATTACACATAGTGGTGTTTTAGAGGTAAAAAATGATATAAATACTGTTCGGTTTCTCACACAAACCGATCGTTTCATATCTTAGATCATCAATGTGTCGTCACGAACCGCAGGGTTTAATTTGGATTTGTCTATGCAAGTTTTTTCAACTCTTATAGAGTTCCCATTCACTCCCATTATTTGACTGACAGACGGCAACGGTTAGAGTTAAAAATCCTCATTTGTGTTCTACTGAAGAAACAAAGTCACCTACATCTTGGATGCGCTTGGGGTAAGCAGATAAACACCACATTTTCATTTTTGGGTAAACTATCCCTTTAATATTACTTTATCTTTATTTATTTATTTTCCCCCCAGTGCTCCATACTCCATCCCAGAAGGTGGTGAAATATGCACCATAAGCTGGTTTGCCAACTTCAATAAACCTTTAAAGAAGAAGTTTCAAATAGGCTGCTTCTGAAATAGCATACTCTCTTGAGTAGGTACTTATTTTGAATAAGTACTTTGTGTAAGTCAATCTATATAATGAATGTGTGTAATATGAATGTATTCATGTACTAAATTCTAAATTCATGTAATTTTCACATGACCTACTGGCTTTAGTTGCATTTTGTCTCATGGCACTCACAAATCCTCTCCTGTGGCCTTATGGGATAGTAAAGTGTCCATCGTATGCACACTTCAGAATCTCACCAGAAGTATGTCATCCAGGTACTTTTTGCCTACTCTTTTTTTATGAGTACTGTGAATTCGAACATACTACTCTTCTTGCATACTGTTTTTCGTCTACTATAGGGAAGTATGTGATTTCAGATGCAGCCATGGACTACTTTTAAGACTCATTAGTCTTTATTCACTTTCATTATATGGAATAAGACTTCTTCAAAATCTATTATTTGGTGTTCCACAGAAAGAAAAAAAAAGTCATTTGGAACGAAATGAGGGTGAGTAGGTCTAAATGATGACAGAATTTTTGTTTTTGGTTGAATTATTCATTTAATGTTAATGCGTTATGATTTAGACTATAAATAGTCATGATGAAAGGCCTCATTTCCCTCTTTGTAACTATAAATAGGCTTAATATTATTGCAGTGTTGAACCTTGTTCTAGACCACATTCTCACTCACCAATCACCTTAAGTAATTAAACAGATGATTCCATGACATCAGTATTTTTCACATCACTTTTTAAGACTCACATTCAAAATACCATTTGAGTTTTGAATAAATTGTCAGGACGTTTCATCTTTACTAAATAGTACACTGGAAACTCTGGTTTTGGATATCAAAAACTGTCTGGAATAGCACTGGTCTCATAGCATGAGGTATGCTTCTGGTTATACTAGAAGTGTTTATTTGCCGCTTTCAATCAGCCAGAACTCTGGCGTTGGGACAAAGTCCAGGTGTCTGAACACTTCAGCTGTTTCAGAACTGTTCCAGTGGCTCTGCTACCATAAACACTTTGCCTGCACCAAAGCAGGCATGATTAACATCTAGCTGAACACAATGAAGAGAAAACTCAGACACAGAATGTCACATATTTCATTGATTAACCTTTAGTTTCATATTTTGTTTTGGGGGGTGAAGCTATGACGTAATCATGCCCTAGTTATGTTTCAAAAAAAAAAAAAAAAGTGTTTAAAAAAAAAAAAAAATGTATTGTTAATAGAAATTACAAAAATAAAATAAAATAAAATAAAAACTTCTAGAAAAAAATATATTAGAGAAAAGATTTTTTATAAAATTTTATTTTTTAGCCATTAATGTAATGAGAATTTGGGGACGTAATGAACACCAGACTCTCAAGCAGATCGGATACAACAGGGCTGCGTTCAGCCCTGACAAAATGTTGCAAAACGTTTTTTAAACGGAAACGGTGGTGCGTTGAACACCCTGTTTTGATGACGCAAGAGTTGCAACTATGGCAGCTGAGAAAGCCATTCTTTGTGTTCTTTTTGAAGAATTTTCACAGCCTGATGAAATCAGTATAAATACATGTTTAATACTGGAAAATACACTCGATGTTACAGTCACTGCCCTTGCCGTCCAGAATAAAAGAGAACATCCCAATCAAGTGAAGGGATTTGTTGAAACTGTGGTTTCTAATCATTGTGATCCAACATTTGCCTCGCATTTCAGAATGAAAAGACAAACATTTCAGGTGAAGGATAATCCACTTCTTAACTCTGACACTGTATTATAAGATATGACATTATTATTTTTATTGTGAGTATTAGGCTTATCATTATTGCTGATCCCTGTTGTTGTGCTATGATAGTGTAATATTTACCATTATATAATTGAGCTTGAACGTGCCCTGGGCAAAAAAAAAAAAAAAAGAAAGAAATTTTTTTTTCCTCTTTGGTTCTTTTAATTGTGATGATTTTGGCTCACATTTAACAAAAACCCACTAATTGACTATCTCAATAAATTAGGATACTTCATAAAATCAATTAAAAAAAAAGGGTATTCTAAACAAAAATGTCAGGCTTCTGAAAAGTATGTTCATTTCTATGCACTCACTACTTGGTTGGGCCTCATTTTGCATGAATTACTGCATCAATGTGGCGTGGTGTAGAGGCAATCAGTGCCTGTGGCACTGCTCAGGAGTAATGGAAGCCCAGGTTGCTTTGATAGCGGCCTTCAGCTCATCTGCATTGATGGGTCTGGTGTCTCTCATCTTCCTCTTGACAATACCCCATAGATTCTCTATGGGGTTCAGGTCAGGTGAGTTTGCTGGCCAATCAAGCACAGTAATATCATGGTCACTGAACCAGCTTTTGGTACCTTTGGCAGTGTGGGCAGGTGCCAAATCCTGCTGGACAATGAAATCAGCATCTGCATAAAGCTTGTCAGCAGAAGGAAGCATGAAGTGCTCTAAAATTTCCTGGTAGATGCCTGCGTTGACTGTGGACTTCAGAAAACACAGTGGACCAACACCAGCAGATGATATGGCAGCCCAAATCATCACTGGCTGTGGAAACTTCACACTGGACTTCAAGCAACATGGTTTCTGTGCTTCTCCACTCTTCCTCCAGACTCTGGGACCTTGATTTCCAAATGAAATGCAAAATTTACTTTAATCTGAAAAGAGCACTTTGGACCACTGAGCAACAGTCCAGTTCTTTTTCTCCTTAGCCCAGGTAAGACGCTTCTCACGTTATCTTTGGTTCAGAAGTGGCTTGTTACATGGAATGTGACAGTTGTAGCCCATTTCCTGAAGATGTCTGTGTGCGGTGGCTCTCGATGCACTGACTCCAGCTTCAGTCCACTCCTTTTGAAGCTCGCCTAAGTTCTTAAATCAGCTTCGCCTGACAATCTTCTCAAGCCTGCGGTCATTCCTTTCACTTGTACACCTTTTCCTACCACACTTTTTCCTTCCAGTCAACTTTCCATGAATATGCTTTGGCATAGCACTCTGCGAACAGCCAGCTCTTTCAGCAATGACCCTCTGTGGCTTACCCTCATTGCAGAGGGTCTTGATGATCGTCTTCTGGACAACTGTCAAGTCAGCAGACTTCCCCATGACTGCTGTTGGGATTACTGACCTAAAGTCAAGTCAAGTCAAGTCACCTTTATTTTTATAGCGCTTTTTACAATGCAGATTGTGTCAAAGCAGCTTTACATTGATAGCTGGTACATAATTTGGCTGCACAGCAGCTCTTAAATAATAGTGTCAATGCAGGCAGATCAGAAGCACTGTTGAATAAATGTCAAGAATACTATTGAATATCAAATGTCAAGTGTCCCCAACTAAGCAAGCCAAAGGCGACAGCGGCAAGGAACCCAAACTCCATCAGGTGACATCAGGTGGCAAACAAGTGGCAAGTAGGTGTTAAAATGGAGAAAAAAAAAAACCTTGGGAGAAACCAGGCTTAGTCAGGGGGCCAGTTCTCCTCTGGCGAACAGTGCTTTGTTACAATCAGGTTGCTATCATAAATCTGATAGGATCGCAACAATCAAAGTATTTATTTCAGTTCCATCCAGTTGAGGATCGTATTCATCACGCTGGTATGGATGGTTTGTTGAGGAACTGTGCTACTGGCTGTCGTGTCGATGAGGCCTTCACAATGGATGATCTAGTTGACTCGATCTCTGCTGATACTTCAGGGCTGCGTTGTGGTCGTGTCCAGTTGAGGATCGTATTCATCACGCCGGTATGGACGGTCTGTTGAGGAACTGTGCTACTGGCTGTCGTGTCGATGAGGCATTCACAATGGATGATCCAGTTGACTCGATCTCTGCTGATACATCAGGGCTGCGTTGTGGTCGAGTCCAGTATTCATCACGCCGGTATGGACGGTCTGTTGAGGAACTGTGGCACTGGCTGTCGTGTTGATGATGTCTTCACAATGGATGATCTAGTTGACTCGATCTCTGCTGATACTTCAGGGCTGCGTTGTGGTCGTGTCAAGGCGCAGATCCTTGGTCTCAGCTGGATACGGCCCAGATCCGGTTGACTACGGTAAACCTCGGGATAAACAGAAAGACTAATATTAGCGTAGATGCCATTCTTTTTCTGATGTAACGAGTACATCTGGTGTTATAGGAAGTGTTCCCGGTTCCGGCTGACCTAATTTATGCAGCCTAATAATCCTTTAACGGATTTGAAAATATAAATTGATAATGTGTTATGTGTATGCCAGGTTAAAGAGATGTGTTTTTAGTCTAGATTTAAACTGACAGAGTGTGTCTGCATCCCGAACAATGCTAGGAAGATTGTTCCAGAGTTTAGGTGCCAAATTGGAGAAGGATCTACTGCCTGCAGTTGATTTTGATATTCTAGGTATTATCAGCTGGCCTGAATTCTGAGATCGCAATAAACGTGAAGGACTATAATGTATTAAGAGCTCACTTAGGTACTGGGGAGCTAAACCATTTAGTCTTAAAATCTATATGATGTTTAACAGGAAGCCAATGCAGTGATGACAGAACTGGGCTAATATGGTCATACTTCCTAGTTCTAGTAAGAATTCTAGCTGCTGCATTTTGTACGAGCTGTAGTTTATTTATCAGGCGAGCAGAACAACCACCCAGTAGAGCGTTACAGTATTCTAGCCTTGAGGTCATAAACGCATGAACTAACTCTTCTGCATTTTTCATTGAGAGCATATGTCGTAGTTTAGATATATTTTTCAGATGGAAGAATGCAGTTTTACAGATGCTAGTAACATGGCTTTCAAATGAAAGATTGGTATCAAAGAGCACACCCAGGTTCCTAGCTGACGACGAAGACTTAACAGAGCAGCCATCAAGTGTTAGACAGTATTCTAGATTATTGCGTGAAGAAGTTTTCGGTCCAAAAATTAAAATCTCTGTTTTTCCTGAATTTAGTAGTAGGAAATTACTGGTCATCCAGTTTTTTATATCAGCTATACATTCTAAACCCAGTATTAATACCCTGAGAATGGCAATTTAATAGAACTTGAAATTAAATATTCTAATAATTTGAGATACTGATTTTTTTTATTTTGATGAGCAGCAAGCTGTAATCATCAAAATGAAATTTAAAAAGTCTGGAAATATTTTACTTTATGTCTAATAAATCTAGAATATATTTAAGTTTTACTTTTTGAATTAAATTACAGAAAAAAATAACTTTTTCATGATATTCTAATTTTTTGAGATGCACCTGTCGTACCACTTTGAGGAATTAATATCATGTAATATCTTTTCATATCTGTCATAGTTCAAATTCATCCCATGTCCAAAACTCAGAGTATTGTCTAAAACAAAAGCTATGACTGCTGCATATTTACACTTAAATCGATACTGGTTTGTGCTTTACTTCAATGTACTGTACATTCACTCCGCACTTTCCATTGTGTCACGCAGCTTTGCCACAAAGATTTTTATAGTTGGTCAGTTAAATAAAACAGGCATTGTGCCAAAGTTGTAGGCTAGGGGGTAGTTGCGTGCAGCTGCAATGTAAATTAATTTATGAGAAAGAGATTAAATGTAGTTGCAATAAACGCGTTAAGAATCCATACATAGCAGTGAAGGACTTTTATTTTGTTGAGCGGACCTAACAAACAACTGATGACGACATGGTTTGACGTCTAGTTGAATCAGCGGAAAGAGGCGTTTCATACCCGCCAACATGTAGAGATCGAATGTTCAAGCTGATTATTATATTTCCAACCCCAGAAGGAAAAAAACGGAAAAAAAAACAAGCCATTTTTTTGTTTTTCTGATTTCAATATTAAATTTTTAAAAAATGAATGAATGGAAGATACCGATTCCCCTGAGGTTTAAATTCCAGAACTCGCAAACTTCCTGCACTTTCCACCTGAACCCACAGGAAAATGTGTGTAAAGAAAAACAAAAATATTATATATAAATATATATATACACAATATATATACAGAGCAGGGTAGACTTACAAATTGTAATCAGTTACTTATTCCAAATTACATGTCGAAAATTGTAGTTAGTAACGTAATCAATTACATTACATAATTAAGGTAATGTAATTGACTACTTTTTGATAACTTTTAGATTACTTTTGACTAAACTAATTTATCACATTGATTTGAATAGTATAATTTTGTACCATATTAATTAAAAACACAAAGAAAAAGAAAATACATTCCATTCTTTGTCAACAACATGAAGTGTGTTAAATATTACATTAAGTCAAGGTTTCCTAGACTGGGGTTTGTGAGTTTAATGAAAAGCATTGCGAAATTAAATCATAAAAAAAATAACATTTAAAATAAATGATTTTAAAATTAAAAGCATTCAAAATAAAACACTTACTAAAAAAATAAATATATATATTTTATTTGTTTACCTCCATGTCTTGTGACCATTACATCAGAGAACTGTGAACTTAATTTTATTATTATTATTATTATTATAGTTTTATTATTGGCCTAATTTATTAACTTAAAATCTCAGAAGGTTCACCTGACAAAAAAAAGTTGGGGAATCCCCGCATTGCATGTTAATATGAAATTACATGAATTTGTACATTTTAAAGCCTTCCAAAGACACTAATACATGGTTAAATGACTGATTGAGTGATAATTCAAATAATGATTAATGTGTTCGTCAGGAGTTGATTAGATATGCAATGCTGCAATGTTGAGAAAACACTTTATAAAAGTGAAATGATTTCTGTAAATCAAGTGATTAACTGCTGTGTGGTCTCAGTTTTCAGTGATATTCACATGACTAGTGGCTGGTCTGTGTGTGCAATTCCACAAACCTGGAAGACTTTCTGAACATATATAAGCAGTAGACAGTAGCAAGAAAAATGTAAAACATAAAACAAAAGAAGTAGTGGGGAGAATCAGTGAATTATGAATTATTTATTGCCATTGTGGGAATAACATGTACTCATGTAATCAATAACAAACTGTAGTCTAATTACGAGTATTTTAAAATGTAATATAATGTAATTACAAGTACTTATTTTTTTTTGTAATCTGATTACGTAATCCAGATTACATGTAATCAGTTACTACCCAGCTCTATATATTTTCTATATATCCATATATATATGGATCATCCTACACCTAATGAAAAAATGTAAAAAGCTTCTAGAACCATTCTTGATATGTTGCAAGAGACAAAACAGTAAATCTGCTCCAAAGTCGAGAAGTTTTGGCCAGTGCCACCTTATTTAGTTTCCATATGCCAACATGAATAGTCTTTTCCTTAGCATCAGGATATCAATGTACATTTCCCCCGGCGATAGAGAGGGGGAAAAAAACATAAGGCTGTTTTTCATTCATGTGAGGATGTGACTTCACAGTCCAGCCCATAGGACGACATGTTGAGACACTTACCCCCGAAAACATCAAATGGAGGAACATCGTTGGTGGCAAGCCTGAAGTTAACACTGATGGGAAAATTAGCACTGATTCAAGACTTTCCATTGCTCACCGAGAGCGTGAATGAGTAAATAATTCAATTTCACTTTCACAGTTCGGGAGAGAAAAGAGAGTATTAGCGGAGACCAGCAAAGCCAGGAGCAGGTTGCTTCGTCCATCATGCTTACCTTGTTTGGTGGCCGTTTGATCCAAGAACCTCATCAGAGCAAAGAGCCTTTGACTATCTTCTAGATCTTCATGCATTACCAGGCCTTGTAATTTGTTCCATACCCCCTCTAAACAGGCTTTCGTCAGCTTACAATCTGCCTTCACTTAAAGCCCAGGTAGGAACCCTGTCATGCCACCTTCTTTGGATTACGTATGTCATATCTAGATGGTTCTCGCCAGTTTTCAGATGTAATTTTTTTTTTTTTTTTTTTTTCACAATGCATTTATTGTCTTCAGAATGTTCTCATGTTTCTCAAGAACTCGGGATTTGAAACTGTATTTCACATCTGAGTATGAGGTCATGAATATACTTGTCTTAATCGACACCTGATTTTCAGGAAATTTAAACCGGCGGTTTTGCTTCAGGACCCAAAATGCACACCGTTATTAGCGAGCCAAAAACGTTTTTTTATTATATATATATATATATATTTTTAAAAAAAGCAAACATTGAAATCTATTTCCATATTTTTTTAATTATGATAAATTATTTCCCACTAAAAAGACCTACGACCCATTTTTGGTTGAGAACCACTGATTTAAAGCATATGACAGTCTCTTCTTGTGCTATTTAAGGGGTACCCTTGGTTTTTATTGCCTCCCTTCCTACCAAACCTGTGAAATGGAGGCCCCCAAATGTACTGCTTCCACAAGAAGTGATTTCATGAAAAACACTTGTGGAAATATACTGCCGCATTTCAAAAATGTTGGCTCTTAAATGCATAGTCTTGTTCCGATATTCCTTAATTATTTATTTATTCAATTATTTAGCCTTTTTTGGTGGAAAGCACAAGGAGTGGAGAAGCACACACATTTAATGTTAGCATTCTTTCCTAGTTGTATTATTGGACTCTCATTCTGGATTCTAATTGTGCACAAATGTGGGTTTACACTTTGCACAATGGCTCTAAGTGCTAATAATTGTTTATTCTTGTCTATAAACTGAATTTTGAAAATCTCTCTTTTGCAAACTTGCTGTTTCACATGAAATAGCATCCGGAAACCATTTTACTTCCATGTTGTAATATTTCTCAGTGAAACAGAATAAATGATCAATAAGAATAAATGAAAATGAGAACTTGATTTTATTCATTAGGGATTGAAGTGGTCTCTATATGACAATTTAGGATGATTTGAACTTTCCCTGCCATTGACAGAATCTCTGGGATCAACACACAGGTGAAGAAGAAGAAGAAACAAGTGATAGAAGAATTGCTTATGCCATGTCCAATATCTCCTGGGTCAACATTTCATTCGGTAACATTAGGCAGTTTTGATTTATATGCTGTTTAATGTCTGATGAACACAGTAGCTTACATGTGCATAAGCAATGCTTCTATCACTTGTTTCTGCTTCTTCTTCACCTGTGTTGTTATCTGGAGATTCTGTACTCTTTTGGAAGATGTGTAATAGCACCCTCTACCGTATAACCATGAAAACACGGATTGCTGGAAAATTCTGCTAATGACGGGGAAGCGTTGTGTCATAAATGATGGAAAATTATGTCAATGACCAGGAAAGAGTTAAGCAGTGTTTAAATAAGAATTATGTAGAAGGTTAAATGTGCCTCTAATTGAAGAATCATGTATACTGTATATATTGTAAATCTGGGGTCAGTGGTGCACCCTTGGAAGACCCCATGGAAATTACATTGGATTTATTCAGTTTTGATATGAGAAGATAAATCCTTTGGTTATAAAAGGCAACAATAAAATATGTCATAAACATAACTATTATACATGGAAAAAGAGGGTTGCTTGGCAAAATGAATGTTTAAGGAAAGCCCCAATCAACCAATAAACAAAGTGCAAGAGGACAATACCTGAATCATGCATCTTGTTTTGCATTGTAAACATGGTTAAACATGGTCCTTTTTGCTATCTGCCATGTGTAATTCAGCATGAGGGGTGAAGGAAAGAACAATAATATGTGGTCCATGCATTAGTAATTCAACACTTTGAAGGGACAGAAATCTCTCACGTTTCATTAATAAACATCTTCATTTGTGTTTCAAAGATGAACAAAGTCTTATAGGGTTGGAATGACATGAGTAAATTAATTTTCATTTTTGGCTGAACTATTCCTTTAAGGCTTTGTCACCAATGACAATCAGTCTGTCTGTTTCATATAGAGTCTTTGAACAAGTGTTGAGAAGCTGTTGTTTTTGTGACACTCTTGTAAAGTCAGTGGAGGCCCTAAAGCTGTTGCTGAGTCAGAAGCTAAAAGGAAGTGATACCTGTTCCACATGATATTCAATTCAATTTGATTCACAATAATTTGTATAGCATTTTTTTTTTTTTTTTTACAATACATATCGTTTCAAAGAAGCTTTACAGAAAATGCATGTGTCTACATTACAATTTAGAGTGATCTGTTGTGATCTGTGATCTGAGTGATCAGAGGTGACTGTGTCAGAGGTGAAATGTACATTTACAAATCATGCAGTTAGCTAACAACGTATTAATTTAAGGTAGAAACAATGAGCTCATTGAAGTAATGAATACATGTTGTTAACAAAAATTATTAGGATATATAGAAAATTTAGCAATGGTGCATGTTGATTCAGTTTGCTTCATCTGAAGTCCTTGCAGGAGTTGAGAGGCATCCCTTCACAGGTGTTGGGGCATCTGAAGACTTCATAAGAGGCTCGATCCAAACTGGAGCATTGTATACGAACTGAACTGAGCTGGACGATGACATCACTGTTTTCTACAGAGCCAATGTATAGATGAATTAACTAAATTAAAAACTATTGATTTTTACAAAGGAATAAATCAATACTGACTTTACTTAAGCTGGACAATGACTGATTTTGACAATGACTGACAATGATTTTCTTCTAGAGCTGCTGTGCTGCCAAATTTATTTGCCATTTATCACTGTATAGCTGCTTTGACACAATCTGCATTGTAAAAAGTGCTATATAAATAAAGGTGAATTGACTTGGAGCTGACATACTCTCTAGTTATCTTGAGACGGGCATCCTGAGATAAAACAGAAAAGCAAATGGAATATAATTAGCGTAGCTGCTGTTCATAACATTAAGCAAATATAATCATGAGTAATTGACCTGATATAACTGGAGTACAAGGTTATGAGATGCATTATGTGAATGCTTAGTTATGTATTTTTATCTAAATTTCAACCAGGCGAATTAATCTGAGCCCCGAACATTATCAGGAAGGATATTCCAGAGTTTAGGAGCCAAATGCGAAAACGCTTTTCCTCCTTTAGTGGATTTAGATATCCTAGGTACTACCAGAAGCACAGAGTTTTGTGACCTTAAAGGCCTTATAGGTCAGTAGCAATACTTTGTAATTGATACGGAACTTAAAGGGATAGTTCAAAAATGAAAATTACCCCATCCTAGGTGTATATGACATTCTTATTTCAGACAAATATAATCGGAGTTATATTAAATATTGTCCAGGGTAATCCATGCTTTATAATGGGAGTGGATGGCGCCCCAAATTCTAAAGACAGAAAAATGCACTCATCCATTATAAAAGAAGTCCACACGGCTCTGGGGGGGTTAATAAATGCCTTTGAAGTGAAGCAATGCGTTTGTGTAAGAACAATATCCATATTTCAGATTTTATAAACTGTAATCTCTAGCTTCCGCTAACTGTCATATGCACGTTAATGAGAGAGTGGCGTCCCAGCTTATGACGTAGGACGCATGCGCAGTGTGAGCTCCGGTGACGAACACGGAAGCGGAGAGAAGAGAGCAAAACAAAACACCGGTCATGAATTAAAAGTACAAAACTAGGATTTGTTAAGAAAAATGTTGGAGGATTTCGATATCCCTGCTGAAAAAAACAGCATATGCTGATTAACCCTCTGGAGTCTGAGGCTGATTTGGGGCCTGGAGAAGTTTTGACATGCCCTGACATTTGTGCTTTTTTCAGTTGTTCATAAACATATTAATGACACAAGTGTCATTACACTGTATTCAGCACAAACTAGGCTACCATAATATGTGAGGAACATGTGTGTACATGTTTGTGTTTTTGAAGGAATAACGTTTATGCGTGGTTACTGAAAAAACAAAAAACTTAAGTCACTGATATAAGGCCAATAAAAGTATATTAAATCTGTGTTCACAAGACTTTTGGGTATTGAAGGTTGTAGACTAGAGTTTTTGCTTCAAAATTATGTAAAAATTATGCTGACTACTCTTTCATTTATAACAATATACTGATTTAGTTTTTGTAAGACACTTTTTGCCAAGAAACACGGTATGCGAGGAGGCGTGAATCTCCATGAATAATGGCTCATTCTCACCTGTGAAGACAAAAGAATTGAATAGTAATGACCTGAAAAGACTTGCATATTAATGAGGCATTTCAGTCAGGTAGGCTGTGAAAAAAAACTTCTGTGATGTCTCAAGCTCATCATGGTATATGAAACATACAGAAAAATTGTATTACAATATAAAATAATGGTTTTATATTATACTTTAAAATATAATGTATTTCTGTGATGCAAAGAGTCTGAATATAGGCTTTTAGTTTAAAAGCATGCACATTTGGAGAAATATAGGATTCTCATATGTTTATGTCAATTTTCTATACAGAGGAGTTATTTTTTATTTAATATTCATTGTTATCTCTATGAGCGCTGGTGTTTGCAATTCATACTGCAGCCGGAGGGCGCTCTGTGCATTTTAGTCCACAAATTCACCTAAGAAGAAGACGATATTCCATGAATGGTGTTTACCAATTCATACTACAGCCGGAGGGCGCTAAAGAAACAAAAACTCACTTAAAACTTATCAATAGAAGAAAACAAACAGGAATTTACTGAATGTCTTCCAGAGATCGCTAACCATGGCTTTTTCATCCAGATAAACAATTTTCAAGGCAATAAATACACGATTGAGATGATGAATGCATGTGTTGTCTCTGAATTTGCCTGTGAATAGCGCTGGCTCCGTGGGCGTGGCCGCATTAGTGGGTAATGAGCTGAATCACGGACTTCTGACATGGCTCTCTTTTCATACAGATTACATAAACACAGAATGTTTGTTTTCGATTTGACTTGCACGATTTAAAACCTGACATTTCAACGTTTTGTTAGACATAAGTATGAATTTTTTGTGATTAGTATTCACTAAGTTACACTTCATTTTCTGAGAACTATCAGATTGGACTTCGTTCAGAGGGAGATGAGAGATCACGCATCATGTTAGTTTTCTTTATTTTACAAAAAGCACAACATTTTGTTTTTACTCTGAGTGCATACAAATAAAAGGAGATATTCTATAGTTTCAATTGATGTATTACTTATGTCTCTATGACAAAAAATGACAGAGTATTTTAAGTCTGTTTTGCTGCAATGTGAAAAAAACCCTGCAAAACGCGCCGGCGCGTTTTTAGACCTCAGAGTGTTAAGGTAGGTTTTAGAGCTGGTATGCTGGTTTGAGCTGGTTTATGCTGGTCAAGTGCTGGTCCATGCTGGTCCTAAGCTGGTCCAAGACCAGCATGGACCTGCTCAGGACTAGCATGGACCAGCATCTTATAATATTACCAAGTGGCAGCATATATATTGAAAATAGCAGAGGACAGAGGACATATTATTACAAAGTAAATTGGGCCCAGCCAATAGAAGAAGCAAGTTGAAAACACAGGGCACCTTGGTGAGAGGGGGACGATTGGGGGGTATATAAGGTTACCTGGGCCATTCCCCTGAATCGAAGAACTGTGTCTACCTCATCAGGTACTCCTTGTGTGGGAAAAGATATGTGGGGGAAACCGGGAACTTGATCCTCACAAGGATATGGGGGCACTGGCACGGAGTGAGGAAAGGGATATTGCGTAAGGGGCATATAGTGCATCATTTTCAAAGACACGGGATAAAGAATCTGAAGGTCTGTGGGCTGGAACAACCCGGAATGGAGCAAGAAGGACAGATTGAGGAGGGAAAAATTTGGGATTGGGAGATTGGGCATGTGGTTCCCGAAGGGCCTTAAAATGAGGATTGGATGAAGGGGTATTAAGAAAGAAAAAGACATTTATGATTTAAAAGAATAATATGATTTACAAATTAATAAATGGTTAGGGAATAGGGAGACCTGGGTTCGATACCAGCATATAATAATATATTTTGTGTTAAAATACTGACTCTTAATATAATGTGGCTGGGAGAAAGGGTGAGAGAGGGGATGGTGTGGTGGTTAGGTCAGGTGTCCAGGAAATAGGGAGACCCGGGTTCGATGCCAGCAGATAATAATGTATTTTGAGTAAAAATAGGTTCTTTATAATGTGGCTGGGGGGATTAATAAGGGTGAGAGATGGGATGGTGTAGTGGTTAGGTGTAGAGGTTGGGTGGTAGAAAACAAGGGAACTAGGGTTCGTGTCCCGAATCGGAACCAAAATTTTCTGGTAAATGATGGGAAGATGTAGAGTGGTTTTATAGTTATAGGATGGGGAGAAGAAGGTAGTTTGGTGCGGTGGGTAGTGAGGAACAAGGAGACCCAAGTTTGAAACCGAGACCAGTTTTGGTATGGATAATGATGTTTAATGATGTCGGAATGATGTTTAATGTTTGGGACGGAGGTTAGGTTAGGTTAGGTTAGGTTTTGTTAGGTTAGGTTAAGGGGGGTGGGGGGGATTATTGGTAGAAGCTTGGTGCTTAGGTACCAGCCAATATGAACCTCGAAATGCTGGCCCTTCTTGGGTGCCCTGGATACCTTGTGGTGTTAATGAGGGGGGTTACTTGGGAAGGGAGGTAGGTATCCAACCTCTCTGGGTCCACTTGGATAGCACGCAGAGTCAGTGGCCTTGGGTTGAATGGCCGTAAATGGAACCCAGTTTTCTATCGATGACTAGCATTAGTGGTATATAATAGGTTGGTTGAGGTTGTTGGGAATGGGGTTATGGATGTAGGAAGGCATGGCCTTAGCAAATGGCTGTAGTTTTGGATGAGAGAGGACACACGCCGGGGAATGATCACCTTGGCAGGCCGCCTCAGATGAGGGTGTCTGGTGTTTAAAGAGATACACCACTGATGACATGTCCTTTGGGTAGATAAATAAAGGACAAGGACGAGGTTAACTTGTGTAAAACCCACTAGTGGGATGGATCACTTTCTAATTTGGTTGGACCACTGGGTACACACAAATAATTGTAAAAACCTAATATGCACAGGACGGACACTTAATAATTGGGCGATTCTTGAACCTGGGATATACCTACACATACCTAAACTTACCCCTTACAGGAGGAGAAATTAGTTTGGAGATAATTGGGCTATCCCTGGACCTGCGACTTACCTAAACCTACCCCTTATAGGAGTAGCCTGGAATCTAAGACAATGGGGATTATCCTTGTACTGGCGATATGCCTAAACCTACCCCTGACAGGAGTAGCCCAGATTATAAGACAATGGAACTATCGCTGTACCTTCGACATACCTAAACCTACCCCTTACAGGAGGAGAAAATAGTTCAGAGATAATTGGGCTATCCCTGGACCTGCGACTTACCTAAACCTACTCCTTACAGGAGTAGCCCGGATACTAAGACAATGGAACTATCTCTGTGGTGGCGACATACCTAAACCTACCCCGTAGAGGAGGAGAAATTAGTTCAGAAATAATTGGGCTATCCCTGGACCTGCGACTTACCTAAACCTACCCCGTACAGGAGGAGAAATTAGTTTGTAGATAATTGGGCTAACCCTGGACCTGCGACTTACCTAAACCTGCAGGAGGGAGAATTAATTTAAAAGATAAATAGGGTAATTTTGAAACGCTCATTAATATCTATATATCAAGGGGGGTGGAATGAACTTTAGGGAAGTAACCCGATTGCAATACAGAAAAATAAAAGAACCATGAGAATGGATTATTGGAAAAAAAGGTAAAACCAACGTTATGGGTGGATCAGCCTTATCAAAAACATGCTGTTATGATACAGACGGCACGGAGGCAGAGGTAAAAGCAAGTATGGTGGTTTATTTGAGAAACAGCAATGAGCAGGTGAGTAAATGGAAGATGGAGAATTCAAATGAGATGATAGAGGTTTGATACTGTCCTTGTGAATACAGATGGAGGTAGAAGTCGAGGAGATGGAGAATGGCTGACGAGGAACACTCACACACACGGAAGGAGGAACACAGGAGGGGAACTGGAGACAACGGAGTGATAGGGATCGCTGGTAGCAGGTAAGTAGCAGGTAAGTAGCAGGTTGAGTCCTTGAGGTTCGCATACATGAGTCTGTACTACAAACGAGACCGGACAACTGGTGTGTGTGTGAGTGTGGGTTAAATAGTGCTGGTGATTAAGTGGCTGATGATGTGCAGGTGGCGATGATTAGAATTCCGGTGATTGGGTGCGTGGGTATTGACAGGAGGTGGAGCCTGACGTGTCTGTGACACATGCACCGGCCAGTGCATTTCTGCGTCCTCCCGAATCCAAACTGGATAGCCGTGAGACTGACTGATATATCTGAAGTGTGCTGAAAAGATGCCTCAGACAGTGCACAATCCTGATACATACACATACACAGAATTACAGTATTTCAAAATATCTGTCTTGGCGAGTATTCACGCAAACATTATTTGTTCACGCAAACATTACCTGTCTTAAGTGAACGCTTGGTTAACTGTTGGGGGAAAACATCTGATGTGTAAAATTTTCTGTGCAGTACAGTAGGTCTTGATATATATAGGCTGCCTGTTTCATTATTGTTAATCAAACAATAACAATATCATGGGAAAAAAGTTGAATATATATTTTTCCTATAGATATTTGGTTTTGACTTGATGTGTGCCAAATTTGGTGTTTGCAGGGATTTTAAGGTATGATTGCTAGGTGATTTAATTTTAGAACCTTCAGAAAACTTTAACTTGATTTTTCTCAAAATTGACTTTGCTGACTCTATCGAATTCAAACAGGTGTCATTTTTTGTCCAATTCCAATGAATCATAAAGTACATCATTTTGAAAGTTTTTTTAATGCATGATGTGAAAATAATAACATTTTTGTAAATTTTCTCATTGCATCTTGCCAGCACAGGTCACATATTGAGAAGAGGCTAATCTGCTACAGGTAGCAACTCTTTTAGTTGTTTAGTGGGTATTGGGTCTAATAAACAATATTGTTGGTTTAGATGCAATGATAAGTTTATTTAGCTCTTCCTGTCCTATATTTGTAAAGCACTGCAATTGTTCTTGAGGGGCGATAATTAAGGCTGAATCATAGAACTCTGTCAGAGGTTGTACATACAATTGTATTTCTGATGCTTTCAATTTTCTCAATGAAGAAATTCATAAAGTCATTACTATTAAACTGTAGTGGAATATTCAGTTCAGGTGCTGTTTATTTGTTAATCGCATTGACAGGTGAATATCCGATCTGTCCGCTTACATTGCAGATGCAAATGCACCTATCCAATTCATTTCAGATTTATTTCCACATATAAATGAGGCCTGAAACCGATATGAGAATATCAGAATCCATGTGCTTTTTTCCTGCTTACAAGTTGGTGGGTCATATCTGATCTGTGCAACATGGGAGGACAACACTGAAATTGGATCACTTGAACCATGTAATGTAAATGCAACCTATATCTTGCAATTCTGACATTATTTCTCACTATTGCGAGTTCATAATTCAACAAATGGCACAAGTTTGGGACGGGACTACCTGTTTGTACAATGGCAGACAGAGGGTGTGTTTGGAAAACTTACACTAATAATAATAATACAAATTATTATTATAGTTTGGTGATGCTAGAAATCATTCACAATGGGCCTCATTCATGAAAAGGAGGACAATGAATTTTTGTGCAATCCTGCCATTCTGGTTTTAAAGTAAATTTTTGGATTCATGAAAGTTTTTGAATTTTCATAATATTAGTTAGTACTAAAATGTTCTACACCAGCTCCCAGCCATGTATAAATGGTGTGTAAAACATCAGAATGTTTTGTAACATATGTCTAAGTTATTTAGTTAAAGCTGCAGTCTGTAACTTTTTTTGGTTAAAAATTATCCAAAATTAATTTTTTAACAAGTACATAACCAGCCAGTGTTCAAAACTATCTCATTATCTTAGCTCGATTCACAACGGTAAGCTTGTAATAATGTTTTATAATAAGAGCGACCTGGTGGATTTCTGCGGGAATTGTCTTTGCATCATTACATCACGTCTGTTAACAGAAAAAAGAAGTCCAGGCTAGTCGGCTTTATCATGTGAGGATGCTGCTTGTAGCAGATCATTTATAGCCTTTTCTCACAGCAGCTGAAATAATTAAATGTATCATTTTGATGGCGGATTGTAATCCAGAAAGATCCAAATGATAATCATCAGTGACAACTGGAGATTCAGCCATGGTTTAAAAGCAAAAGGCTTTGGACTGTGGAGTGGCTACAGAAATTGAAATCTACAGGTAACTCTAATACACACTAAATACACAAGGTCACACAATGCTGATGTTGTTAACATTAACAATTTGAGAGCAAAGTATAACAGTGATAATAATTTGCACGGTTTGACGTGATCAAAACTAAGCGATCATTAGATTTAATCATCATTGGCAGCACGATTTATTGTAGGCCAAATGCTTTTTTCCTCAGTTGATCAGAACAAAAGTGGCAGAAATGTTACTTACTTGTTCAGGTGATATTTTTCCATTGAAAATTCTTATATTGGTCATACTTTCAAGATGTAGAATCTGTGATTCTGAAGTACAGTATCCACACCGGTGTAGTGACTGACAGCAAACATTAGATTCATCTGCGCTGATGAGCTGTGCCGATGCACAATGCACGTAACGATAACTATTCTGCATATGACTGCAATTGCAGGTTTCAAACAGAGATGTCGACAAAGAGGAAAAATGGCGGATTGCAGCTTTCAATTTCACTGGTAAATAAAAATGATTGAAAACTGTGTAGTCCGTTTCCTGTTACATTATAGACTACTACTATAGATTTTTAGTAGTTTTCGACTGCAAGCTTAACACAAAACAATTTGTGTTAGTCATATGGCCAGTTAGTAATAGTGAATGAGTGTGCATGTGCACCATATTTAAAATGATTGGAATTCATTAACGTTCACGTTTAACTATTAAATCTGAATATTTGTGAATCAGGAGCAAGTTTTCATAAAGTATCTATTTTACCTAAAAAAAAAAAAAAATCACAAACCCTCTTGCATCACCAACAACTTAAAGAATTAGAAACAAAATTCTCACACCATTGTTTCACTTTTGGCCCAACCACATTTTTCATCATCAAAATCCAACTCTTCTTAGACTTTTTTTGGATGTTCACCAAATTTGGCCTAGATTGTCAGAATGTAATATGTGTCATTGCATCATGTCATGAAGGTGTACAAATTATTATAACTTTTAATTCGTCTCAATAATAATAATAATAATAATAATTTAATAGCATATTATTTAGCATAAAGTAACAAAACCTTGTCTTGACAAACATGTCAAAACCTTATTACCCTGCTGTTTTAAATTCACATGCATTATTAACTATTAACCTCATCAACTGACTGCACAGAGATTTTCACATGTTATAGCAGTGATAAAGTCAGAAATGCATAACAGCATGAGTCTACTAAGCCAGATACCCATGTATGGTTGTTCAGCGTTGGGTTATTAAAATTAATTTATCAAATGATTTAAATTTAATCTGTCACATAGCTTTTTGTTACAGAATTAAAGTTAATTATGTCCTCATTTTAAATGCTTCTTTTGGGTTCAGTTGATCCTAACAAATTAAAACCATTGTACCTGTAAAAATAGAAAGTTTCTGGGCATGGTTTTAACAATGAACTGGCACAAGAAGCAGCTCCACATGAAAAGGGGAGTCCTCTGCAAGTTTCCAACACTGTGTGATTTTCCATCAGGGTTTCTCAAGGGTAGCTGTTTATGATGGTGTTTCCCAGTTATCCTGGAGTGCTGCCCAAACACTTGTTTTGTTTTGTTTCTTTGCTCAATGCTGGAAAGAAATCTGTTGATGCGTTGTCTTGCCAAAGCACTCCCTGATGGAATGCAACTTTTATGAATATACTTTCCTCATTATTTTGAGCTTTACTTGTTTGGCTTTACGGCGACTGTTCTGTTCTTACAAATGAAAAAAAAAAAAAATGATTTATTGTTATAAGATGTGGGAAAACTAACAACTTAGTACCGTTGGTTAGATGTATATTTATTAGAAATTAATGCCTGGACCTCTGAAATGGCAATTGTTTGTTATATGCAGATAGAGATAAGTAACAAGGCTGTCTCACAAAATTAATTGAATTCAAATGAATGTGTGATTTTTAAAATATATTCATGATCGTCACATTTACCATTGTTCAGCAAATTTTCATAGGCAATATCCAGTATTCTCAACAGGAATCCACGCGATTGGAAATTTCGCATTTTGGTGAAATATTTCCTTCCACAGATTTTGCATCCAATACAGTTGGTCATGGGAATTCACCGTTTTGACTAACAGAAGGCTGCTTGGTTTGAAAGTGACTGTGTAAGCTGTGCTTTATACATCTCTAAACTAGTTGGCGCTGTTCTGCAAATTTTTGTGGGCCAGTATATTCAACAGGACGGTGCTGGTCGCATTTACCGTTGTTCAGCAAATTTTCACATATGAAAGCCATTATTTTCAACAGGAATCCACTTGAATGGGAATGTCAAGTGAAGGCGAAAGTTTTCCCCAGATTTCGCATCAGGTTCAGTTAGTCATGGGAATTCGCCTTGTTGACCAACAGGAAACTGCTTGGTTTGAAAGTGACTTCTGTGTGAACCGTGATTCGCGCATCACTACACTATCAACAACAGACAATAGAATTTTTTTTCCCCCACAAAATCTGAAAATGTGAATACACCTTAATAATGAACTGGCACAAGAAGTAACTCCACTTAAAAAGGAAAGCTCTCCGCAAGACAAGGTGTTGTAAATATATTATTAACATGTTACAAATGTCTACATTTTTATTGCCAATGATCTGCATTATAACTCTTTAACCCCGTGAAATTCTCATTATTGCTCTGTCATGATAGTGCTGAGTATGTGCTTGCCATGAATTGTGCTCTTAACAACACAATCTCATGGTAATTCGTAACTATTTGTGACCCTGGACCACAAAACCAGTCGTAAGTCGCACGGGTATAATTGTAGCAATAGCCAACAATACACTGTAGGGGTCAAAATTATTGATTTTTCTTTTATGCCAAAAATCATTTGAATATTAATTAAAGATCATGTTCCATGAAGATATTTTGTAAATTTTCTACCGTAAATATATCAAAAATGTATTTTTGTAAGTAATATGCGTTGCTAAGGACTCCCGTTTGCGTGTCTCACTTTAAGAGCCAAAAGTAACTGAAACGAAGTAGGTGGCACAATAATTCTTTTTGCATACAAAATCAGAGGCTTTACACATTCAGATCATGCCTCCAACATGCTCCTGTTGCGTTATTTTCACCCTCTAATGAGTCTGCACAAATTGAGTTTACAACAAAAACAGCACAGGCGCTAACTGTAAACAAATGTCGATTTTACGTGGCGATATGCTCATAACTTCATGAAAATTGCACAGATCATAGATCATGGCACATCATCATTTACAGATTAAGATGAGCCCAAAAATAATATAATTAATTGTGACGATCACGAGATATTAATCACGGAATGATGTAACAAATTTGGCTAAAAATATGTCTCTTGTCTTTCCGGGATGCAGTGTGTTATCCAATGTTCCCGGAACCGTCCATGCTTATTTTCCAACGTGGAATAACACAAAATTAGATATCATTTTAAAGCGTAGAAACTCGGCTTTTTAATGCATCTAACCATTTTGATCAACTCTTAGTGCTGAGTAGTGTCTATAAACCAGAGTGTACCGCCCGCTGGTACACTCCGGTTTATATTTGTTTGTTTTTATCAGCAGTTTATCAGCATGAGAATGTCCAATTGTAATGTAATTTATATTTTACCTACCTTTTGACTCTCCTTGCAAAAAGTTTTGGAGTTATGATTGTCACTCAGAAAAAAACAACTCTAAAAATGCCTTCAGGTCTCTAAAGGCAATTTTCTCAATATTTAGATTTTTTGCACCCTCATACATCAATGAAAAGCTTAGTTATTCAGCTTTCAGATCCTGTAAATCTCAATTTCAAAAAAATTACCTTTAAGATTGGTTTTGTGGTCCAGGGTCACATTTATTGTGGCAAATTGGTGGCTAATTAGTATGAATACATACAATCCTACACATACCTTTTCATACAATCTGCTTATGCCCCAGAGGCGGCTGTGTTTTGGGGTGGACCTTTGGGCTTATTTTTTTTTTCTTAAAATCTTAAGTTTTTATACAACTTCATATGAATTCAGTGTGTACTTGCCGTGTAATGAATTGTGCTTTGACCAACACAATCTCATGGCAATTCATAACTGTTTTAAAATTTGGCCAATTGGTGTCTAATTCGCACAAATTTGTATAATACACTTTCATACGATCTGCTTACGCCCCACTGATGGTTATGTTTAGGGGTTGACCTTCGTGTTTAGTTTTTTTCTAAAAAATCTTACTTTTTTGTACGATTCACACTGTATGAATACATACAAAAACGGCACCTCGTAAAATAGTTATGTTTTCTCATGAGATTGATTCTGTCACATTTCACATACTTGCATAGAGAGAATGTTTCAGGCCTTAAACAAGTGAAGTTAAAGTGTTGCTCTTTTGAAGTCTGGCTAAGCAGGGACACCGTGTCATGGACGTGGAGCTTGGACACATGTAAACAGGTGATTAGCATCGGGGGAAACAAACAGAGATGGACTTGATGTGTGGATGCTGATCGGAAGATTGCTGGCATGTGGGGCCAATTGGTGAACAATAGGCCAAGTTAGGCTGTGAAGTAGATGATTGCTGACAGATGGAGCCTGAGCAGGAGAAGAAAGCAATCAGGTGGAAGCAGCGATATGGTTGCCATCAGGCGGATGTGAGAGCAGCATGATGTCAGAATGAGTCAGCGCCCCCCCAGACAGACTGATGTCAGCGCTCCTTCCATGGGGGGCTGCCGCGACCTCAGCCAACTACAAAGAGCTTCAGACTGGTTAACGGATGACAAGAACTGGTAAACAGAACTAATCAGACGCTGCCAATTAGCGGCCAACAACCAACAGTACAGTGACTACAAGAACACGTCTAAATCAAATTTCAACCCAAAATCAACAATTATACTTTGCATAAAGAAAATGCAATTTTAGGAGATTTTCTTTTTATAGTGTGAAATTAATTATCATTAAGACTAATAATTTTATATAAATTACTGTATTTATATGATTTTCTGCATTACAATAATTAATTACAAGTAATTAATTGCCCTGAAAATAATTTCAAAATGCGACTAATGTCTTAAAAATGCTTAAATCTTTCTCTTTTTTTTTTCTTTTTGATTTTATGGTGAAATATGCATGACAATCCTTAAGCAGCCTGACTTTTTGTTGAAATCGACCTTTCAGCTTTGCAAATTCCTTTGAAGTTTTTAACAGTTCCATTTATACCATGTGTTGACAACTTCTCAACCCCTACTGATAAATGTACTTTTCTTCATCATATCAAATCAATCTAAAATGAAGCTTCTGCGAGGCCCAACAGAACACCTGGGATGTCACTGAACAGGGTCACAGCGAGCACTTCATCAGGACAGCTGTAATGATTTTACCACTTTGCTTTATTCCGGCAGTAACCATAACAGTGGCGGGAGCCATACAGCGGGCAATTGCTGTAAGGTTACCAGGACAGGCCAGAGACCTCCCATCATTAAGGGTGATGATGATGGCCCTGAAAGAGTCCAAGTCTTTGCTAAGACCCAACATTGATCTTGTGCATTTAGACAGGGACACCTAGATTTAGGCAAAATTTGTGGTCACCATCCACTTTATTTTAATGGAAAAATGCAATTTGGACATCCTTTGTATTTCTATAGTTGCTGTACAGTAGCAGTAGTAACGAAAAATGCCATGTCATGGAAAAAAGGCTTCATTTCTGTGGGCTTATGTTGTTTTATTTAGGATGTTCAGCTAATTTTTATGGGCTAGTTTGAGTTTTCTGCTGCTCATGGTTTTGATTAATTGGGCCAATGTCAAGTGGTGGGATGACGGTTTTAATATTACAAATGTTCATTCAGATTAATGCAAGTGCAAGATGTTGCAGCAGTCACTAGAGATTTTCCGCAAAGGCCTGAGTTTTTTGTAAGTTTCGTAGACTAACCAAGAAAAAAGAAAATTCCTCAGTCTGTAACTGAGCAACATAAAGGAAACAGGCAACGCTCATTAGCAAAAACAGGCAGACAGCTATTTAACATTCCTCCCTCTAAATCCATGTTACATTCGTCATTCTCCCAGTTTGGTTTAAAAAAGACTGCAGAATTTTTTTTCAATCTAACATTAATGAAGTGCTTCTAAAATCAGCAGTCATTTTTAAAAAAGTTAGAAAAAACGGCAAAAAATGTGACTTCAGTCAGAGTCAAATGCATTAAAAGACTAGCAACATTCAAAAGAATTTGGAGTGAACTGCTTTAAGAAAATTACTGTGGAGGTTGAAGCAGAAATGGATTAATTTGTGGCATAATGCGGACAATTTCAACAACTTTCCCTGCTTTTTTAGGCAATTCCATTGGCTAAATTCATGAGTACACTATGGTGCCTGATTAGAAATGATAGGCCATTGCTTTACCAGGTTTTAGTCTTAATCATGAAAATGTTATAAATTTTTTTTTTTTATTAATATCTTTCAAATTACACATTGTGTTACTGAAGGTAAAAATGATCAAATTCTTAACTAATTGTCAACTTAAGATTTTGCTAACCTTTGTTTTCTATTGTCAATAGTGTAGCACAGCGCACACAGAAGTCACTTTCAAAGCAAGTTCAAACTGCTTTCTTTTTTGGTCAACATGGAGGATTTGCATGAAAACCTGATGCAAAATCTTTGTGGCTAAATGTTTCACCCTTTTGCGAAATTCCTGATTGCATGGATTTCTATTGAAATGACTAGATTTCACCTACAAATTTTCACAGTGCAATGGTAAATTCACATTTACCATTGCTTGGCAAAATTTTGCAGATAAAATCCAGTCAATTCAATAAGAATCCCCTTGAACGGAATTTTAAAGACAGTAAATCAAATTCGCTGTGAAAGCTGCTTGGTTGGAAAGAGCATTCTGTGTTTTGCTACACTATTGACAACGGGCTAAATTTTGCCAAGATTTTGCTAATGTGACTGTATATGCAGTGAGCTTGAAATTCTAAGGCTAAAACACTACTAAAATCATTTTTGATAGAAGGATAACAGCTTAGCCTTCTAGCTTAGCATAGCGTTAATTGGAAATGATAAGAGCTGCGTCTGAAAGCTGAAAAATAACACTTTATCCAATTGAATTGATCACATTGAAGTGCCAAAAAGACATTAGTGAAATTATCAGTATTATGCCACAAATGAATCCATATGGAGGTAGGAAGCAATAAGGCATGTCCGAATCAAAGACTATAGAATAACACAAGACACGTCACTCCTTTTGTTTTGAATGGGAGAAAGTGCAACGCGCAACATGACACAATAAGTCCCGCCTTCTAAATAAGAGCCAATCGCTTACCGACTGGTAAAGTCATTGCGTCACTGCAACGGCAGTCAGAAGCTCCGGTTTCTATAGAAACAGTCATACGCTCATCTCCGAAATGAGGCACAAGAGATGCGCATTTAGGACTGCATATGCGCATTTGATGATTTGAGACAGTTGTTGTCAGATTTCATTGGTGATTTCAAATATGAAATTTAATCGAAAGCTTGGCAAACAGCTTTGGAGAATTTGATGTTTCCCCATTCAAAGAGATAGGAGTTGCACTTGGATGTCCAAGAGGCATTTCAAAGATGGCCGCCGAGTGAAATGACTTGTCTTAAAGGGACTTTGGTCCGAATCCAATGCTTGTGTCACTCGTACATCTATCACCAAAGCTCTCTGATTATTTTTGTTTAGTGTTGTTAAGATATAATAAACAACAAAGAGGTAAATAAAGACAATAGACAATATGGCCTGATGGCTTGGATTACCCAGGTTTGCATAGCTTTAATCTGAGTATTTTAAGCCAATGAGCTCTCAGCGGTCGGTGCGCCACAGCCTCTGATCTTAAGAGGAAAGGAAATGTTAACCCAGACATTTCTAGACAAGAAAAAAACAGGCCTTTCAAATGTTTACATCTCATGTAGTAAGGAGCAGAAAAGGTGGAAAAACTGGCTAATATTTCAATGAAGTTGAAATCAGCTGGGTTTATTTTGAAGTAGTTCACTATTTTGGTAGTAATTTGTGCAGTTCGTTTCATAATGTTAGTTTTGGAGGGCTCATTGTGAGAGCGCAGAGCTCTGCTAGATTAGCCATCTGCGCAGTGTAAACACAGACCTCTTCTGTTGTAAGAAAAGAACTACAGCAATGAGGTCGATGCTTTCGCATTCACAACAAGCTAAATATTGTGCGATTTAACCGCTTAGGGGGTTCATTTAAAAAAGGGCTATGAGTACAGTGACTCACAGATAAAGGTCACACCTTTGAATAATGTTGTGCTTGCTTTGAAAGCCAACCGTGATAGTAATGTTGAGGGAGTTAGCACATGGCTTGGGCGTGTGCTCTTTGAGAAAACCTGTGAGGGTTTTTTCCCCCTCAGAACATGCTGCGTTTATTGACGCAACTTTTTAGGTGGTCCAGTGGAAAGTGGAGAGCCTCTGCACGCTTGGGGTCTGCACAATGTTGTACTTTTCCCCCAGTGCTAAAGGCTAATGTTATTTCTCTCTCTCTCTCTCTCTCTCTACTGCTGCCTGTTTCGACCAGGTTTCATAAATTCAGACATCAAAGACAGATCAGCCTAGCTGTGATTTTCAAGATTCGTTATAGCTTATGTGTAAGAGTTTGATAGAGGATGTATTGTGCTGCTTATAAGTAGGAAATATCATAGTTTAATAGGATAGTCTATATGATTTGTTATCTCAATTATGAAGTAGAGCAATGCTAATAAAAAATGGTTTATAATGACAATTATGAGATATTGAGCATGTTAAAAACAGCTAAATAATACCAATGCATGACAACAATAATATCAGATAATTTGAATGGTTGTTCCAAACCAAAGTGATAAAAACCTGCTTCAAAGGGCCATTAAATGGAACAAACAAATTGTGATGTATGTTAAACCAACTGCATCTGCAAAGACTCTATATTTCCATAAACAAAAAGCCCTTCATTTCATAAAAAGCCTTTAACTAGTATTACGTTTTTGTTTCTGGCTTTTATTTTTTGTAATTGGTTATTTACTGTGCCAATATACTGAAAACTTGATCTGTTGTTGTAATTAAGAAAAAAACATTAATATTTGAAGATATTTACCTACTGCTACACTAAATAACTGGTTTAACCTGCAGATACTTGATACTAATACAGCAAAAATATTTATTAATAGAATAGTTATAAAGATAAAAATGTATGGCAAAATATAATTTTGGTTGAACTATTTCTGTTAAAAAGTAAACTTTAGTATAGGGAACACATATTCACTATTAACTACGTCTTTTCTCTCAATAAACTCCTAATTTACTGCTTATTAATAGTAAGTTTGCTTTTAAGTTTAAGTATTGGGTAGTTAAAAGACTAACTTTTTGGTGAACTCTCCCTTTAAGTCATGAGAAAAGGACATTATGCAATGCTAACAGCAGCTCTTCTGGCTCGAAAAAGTAGATAGTAAAGTGCATGAAGTGTGAATGACCTGTGATCTCTTCTGAATGGAACACAATGTTCAAGTTTGTTAGGTAGAAAACTAGTGATCCACATGTGGCCAAATCTAGGACTATGCTAGTTGCAGCCAATCAAAAAGATAAGACAAAAACTATACGAAAGGCACTGCCAAAAGGGCCATAACTCTTTCATGCAACATGATATGCGGCGTCTGACTGTAAAATCTTTTAATTTCCTCCCTCCATTCAGGGAGCTTTGAAGTCAGCATTTTAAAGCAATAAGGGAAGTACTGGACTAGAACATTTAAGCCCATTTGATGCCAATACTTCCAATACAGTGCTTTGCATCTTATGTAATTACTTATTGCAACAATGTCTAAATGGGTCAGATTTATAAAAAGACCATACAAAGCAATAAAAAGTTTACAAGATATCTGAAATGGTGGCTCTCCTAAAATGTAGTGCAGTATAATCGTCAACTCACAAGTGTTTCTATAGAATTTGACATTAGCATAGCATTAAGCTAACAACACAATACACACCACAAACAACTATTGGGCAAAATAGTCCTTTTTAATTATTCTGAACTATTAAGAAAGGGGGGATTCAGGTTGATTGGGACACTTTTTGCCATTGAGATGACTGGGAAAAATTGTCCCAATCAACCTGAATTCATATTATAACTATGTATTTATAATTTATCTTATTTCGTCTGCCATCTTGAAAGGATTTTGAGTTTGGCGCAATGCTTTCTAGGACTGCCTTCTCTGTGAAGGATACATGTAAGTGTGCCTTGGAATTTCTCAAAATATAGTATATTTGTAGGCATCATAATTACACAGTAAAATTGCTGTCTACTTAGGGATCTCAATACATTTAGGAACCGAGACTGTGTTTATCATACACTTAAATGGTTATTACATACTACACCTTCATGTTATGTGAAGTTAAGGATCAAGGCTCCAATTATACAAGTTTCAACGAATAAATAGGACACACTAAAGCAGGATCATCATGTTTGTTGGGGATAAATTGTCCATGTATGCAAAGCCATTCATTCAATAACCCTCTCACATCTAATATTTGCAATGCTGTGTCCCGGAAAGCCTTACGTAAAACAGCATGAAACTACTGCATTTTTGCTCTTTCATGTTTTTCAGTGACTTGCTTGCACGCATTGAACACCCATTCTTTATTCAGTTATGACTTTATGACTAATGACTTTACAACAGAGATTTCTTCCTAAAATATAGTCATATTGCAATCATATTGTAAATAAATGTGCTACACACAAACTTATCAATTGTTTACCCAACTGATAACTATTGATGAAATTGGGATGATTCATTACACAAAAAATACTGTAATGCAAGAATGCTACAGTTGACTATTCAGAATGAAGCATTTCACAATGTGTGTAATAGTAACAGTCATGTTCTGGGACACATCATTCATTCTGTCCATTAGCAAACTTATTTTTAACTACACCTTATAAACCATTAAAGGCAGACCTACTGTGGGCTACGAGGTTTGTAATCAATGGTATGTGCTTTTGTTGAAGCTGTCAGCCTGCACTATTTTAACTTATCATTTAAATAATTGTGTTTAAGAGCAGAATTTCTGGTGAAAAACTACATTGCCCATGATTCTGCAAAGAAATCTGCAAGCAATCACATCATTCATTACCACATGGCACAAGCTGATTGGCCTCTGCTGATCATGCAGCCAATGAGATTGCTTGCTCAACATTTAAATAATCTGGTTTAGTGTTTTGCTGTTAGTCCAGAGTTCCTCTGAACACCTCCACCTCCCATAACTCCACCTGCCTTTAGCATACTTTAGCAAACTTAAACATTTTAATGCATATTTTTACTGTAATAACTTAAGTGAACTTAAGTGTGAATTGAATGTAATGTTTTCAAACACTTAATAGTATAATTTAAAGGGTTAGTTCACACAAAAATGAAAATTATGTCATTTATTACTCACCCTCATGTCGTTCTACACCTGTAAGACACTTCGTTCATCTTCGGAACACAAATTAAGATATTTTTTTTGAAATCCAATGGCTCAGTGAGGCCCGCATTGCCAGCAATGGTACTTCTTCTCTCAAGATCTATAAAGGTACTAAAAACATATTTAAATCAGTTCATGTGAGTACGGTGGCATTATTTAATAATGCCACATTTAATAAATGACATTATTTATTATTTTGGGGTGAACTAACCCTTTATTAGATGAACTTAAAAGTGCTTTTTTGGATATACTTAAGTACATCTTTATATGTTATTTGATAATTCTATTGTAGAATGTACTGCAGAATGTACTAAAACAAATTTAATTTAAAATTGTATTGAACTTGTATGTTATGTATTTAAATGTCTGTAATTTCACATTTGTAATGATAAAGTTAAATTTAGTACATTTAAAATATATTTGAATAACATACTAAAGTTAAAGTTATAATCAAGTACTTCTTTGAAGCACAATTAAAGATTATTAAAACAGTGAAACAATTTTACTGTAAAAAAATGTTTCATTTGACATTGTTTCAAGAGCACTTTTTAAAAGTGTACTTAAGAAATGATAGTGTGCTCTCTTTAAGCACACTTAAGGGGCCTTTAATTTCATTAATATAATATTATCTGCAAGAACAGTTTTGTAAAAATATACTTTTAAGATCTGAAGTACACTGCAAGTGCACATTCAATACAATTAAGCACACTTAATTTCAAAGTGCATACAACAACTAGCTCTATTCTGACATGGTCCATGATCAAAGTCAGCATTCTACATGACACAGTTGATAGTTTTAATTGAGGTCAGACCCAGTACACTCCAGTCTTTCTATCCAAGGTGCAGGTGGATGGCTCTTAGCAGCAAAATGTCAAGTTGTCTCAGTACAATGGCAGACGTGTATCAAGACCACAGTGTGCAAGTAAGCCGAGTATCAATATTCAGCACTCTCAGCCATTCCTGCCAGATCAGATATTGCTCCAAAGAAAACTGACATGAAAAACGGGAACACTTGTCTCATGTTCTAAGGAAATAATAGAACAAAGCAATGGATGGTTGCATAAACAAACAGGCAGTAAATGGATGTATCCACTAACACTGTGCGGGAATTTCACTGAAAAGAACTAATAAGCAAGGACATTAGAAACAAAGAAAAACAAATGGCAAGATCTGCTCAGATTTCAGAGCTTTCATTGGGAATGTTCTTCAGAGAACAGGTGCTCAAAAGGAAGCTTTAATCTTATATCAAACCTTTCTAAATAAACTGTCTGACTCGCTTTGAGTTCAATGGGAGCTGATTAAGTATTGTTCCAGTGATGTAACCGGTCTATGCCATATGCCAAATCAGGATTTATCTCAATGAATTCTGAGACATGCGACAAAACATTTCTCACAACTTTACATGCCAATAGTTTTTTAAAAAGCAAATATCCACTTTGAAATTAAACAGAGATAATTACTTAATTGATCATTACTTAATTGATTGATCACTAAATACAAATGATTGTCTTTATTTTATCAGAATTACCTGTATGACATTCCATTTATCAATGACTAGAATTTTCTGCCCTCAGATCATAACTCTACATTTCATATAGATTAAGTAAGGTAGAATTGTATCAAATGCCAACTAACTTAATAACTAAATAAAATTCTTAATCATACTTAATACTAGTGAATCAAATTTGTGATTTCTGTCGCAATCCACCAGGTTAGATGCCATATTTAATTTGATGTAAATAAAAACAGAGGACAGACTGTAGACTTATTTTGATGTGTCTCTGCTTCCTTCCACTGTAGAAAAATGAAACGAAATATCCCAGAAACAGTTGTTGCTGATAACATCATTCGGAGCCTGAGGGGAGGTTTACTAACTAAAAACAGAAATCTTTTTATTGGGGGTGTGACGAGACAGTAGGGCTGGGCGATATATCGCATGAGATTGTCACGCGCATTTCGTCAGTAAAGCCGGTTCCCTGATTACCGCTAAATCGCCATCACCTGCTTTCAAATGGAGCGGCATTTAATAGACAGAGCCGTAGTTCACTGACAAGCCACGCAATATCGCGTTCATATCGCAGATGAATCGCCTTTGATTGTGACAATCTCATGCGATATATCGCCCAGCCCTACGAGACAGTTAGCTCACGAGACGAGACTAGACTCGAGATTGATTTCACGAGACGAGACAAGATTTTTACACACTATTTTTAAGAAATGGCAAAATACATAACTAGAAAAAATATTCTGCAGGTTCATTTGAAATGTTTTAACTAATCATCTTGTAATGAATATCATTTCAGTTCTACTTTCTAAGTATGAATTATCATATGCAGTAAAAGACAACAATACTCAAGCACTGTAAAAGGTTTTGCCACAAACTCAACTGACTGACTTCTCTTCTGTATGATTTCAGTATCTTCAGACCTTATACTGTACATGATTTATGAGCTTCTACAACTTTTGACCTCCTAACTGAACTCCTTTCCACAAACTGATCATAGAAATAAAAACAGTATAAATAAAAATGTTAACACTTTACAATAAGGTCTCATTAACATTAATGTATTAACCAACATCAACTAACAATGAGCAATGTATATGCTGCATTATTTATTCATCTTTGTTTATGTTAGTTAATAAAAATAGTCATTCATTGTTAGTTCATGATAGTTCACAGTGCATTAACTAATGTTAACAAATGAAACCTTATTGTTTGTGCTTAATAAGATTAAGAGAAAACTGTTATTCATTTTTATGGTAACACTTTACAATAAGTGCAACCATAATCGGACTCTCTCAATATTCAAAGTGAAAAAAGACCAAATTTTTCTTTTACAAAGAGCTAAGAGATGGTTACAACTACACTGCCCAGCCTAAAACAGCTTTCATATTGAGAGATATCTGTATTCATCAGGGAGCCGCTTTCAAAATGCGAGGTATTGACATCGCATTTGAATACGCGCTCGCGTTTACTTTCACTTTCGTGAAAGTACGACCGTTATCCAACTGAATTAAATGTTTTTTTTTTTTTTTTTTTAAATACAAAGCAAAACGACAGTGGAGGCGTGATGTAAATGTAGCGGTGGGATATTCTTTCCTAATCATCCTAACCACTCTGTCATTGGCAATATCACGAGACTATACTTTTTGCCTCGACTAGAAATCTCATCACATTTTAGTCTCGTGAGATCTCATGACACGAGATCTCGTCACACCCCTACTTTTTATGCATTTTGATCGTTCATTTACATGACAATGGGGGCTTGAAAACAGGTTATTTGGATATTTTTCTTACAAAAATGCATCGCTTCGCATCAGAAGGCCTTTATTAACCCTCTGGAATCGTATGGATTAGTTTTTTAAGGATGGATGCATTAATTTTGGCTTCAAAACATTCAGTCCATATTTGGTACTCTTTTTACTGCTTGACTTTTCATTCAGGTTTACATATAGTCCTTGTATTGTGCTGGCTTTATTATGATCCGTCCAGACCTTGTGCGTGTTGGGCTTGTTGTCTCATTGCCTGTATTGTCTGTTTTTGTTTTAAGAGGTTGTGTGATTTTGTCTTCAACCGGATCCTTGTGGCTTTGTTCAACCACATCTCTTTTGGGTGTTTCAGCTAATTGTACCTTTTTTCTGTGTTGTGTTGTGCATACATTTCATGAAGGCGGCTCCTGGTACGTCTGATAGTGTTTCCATTTGGTGTTTGGATCAGGTAACTTCTCGGATCCCTGCATCTTTCTACAAAAGTCCCTGGGTGCCATGTTTTCCTCTCCTTGTCCAGCACTCTTACACTCTGTCCACAAAGTGTTTTGCTAATGATACTCAGGTGTATTTACCTCTACGGAAACAGGACAAGAGGACAATTTCATCTTTACTAAATTGTTTGCATGAAGTTAAACTATGGATGTACGCAAACTTTTTAAGTTTAAATGAAAGTAAGACCGAGATAATTTGGTTCGTAAGAGTCTCAAGGCCTCTCTGATTTGGGGAACTTGGCTCCGTTCTGTAAAAATCTTGGGGTTCAGTTCGACGTCTTTCTGAAATTTGTCAAACAGATCAGCTCGGTGGTCAGGTCTTGTTACTTCCAACTGAGATTATTAGCTAAGGTTAAACCGTTTCTGTCACCTAGCAATCTTGAAAAGCTTATCTATGCTTTTATTTTTGTAAGATTGGATTACTGTAATTCTTTGTATGCTGGTGTGAGCCAATCACTGTTAACTCATCTGCAGTTGGTGCAAAATGCCGCTGCTAGGTTGCTGAAGGGTGTTCATTAACACCAGCATAAAACACCCATTTTCGCTACTTTACATTGGCTTCCAATTCACTACAGGGTCGATTTTAAATTACTTATTTTAGTTTATAAAGTCCTACACAATTTGGCTCCCTCTTATTTAATTGATCTTTTGCATTTACTGTACATAAACCTCAAAGGAACCTAAGGTCATCAAACCAGATGATTCTAGATGTCCCTAGGACTAGATTAAAAATGAGTGGTGACTGGGCATTTTCAGTGGTGGCTCTGAAGCGTTGGAATAGCTTGCCTTTATATCTTAGACTTTTACCTACATTGGGTTCTTTTAATAGAAAACTGAAATTGTATTCATTAGAGTTGGCATTTGGCTCAATACATTGAGTGAACAAAGTGGGTTTCTTGCCTATGATGTTTGTTTTATTTGTTTATTTATTTCTCCTTTTTCTTCTTGTGCTGTTGGTCTCCTTTTTACTAGTTTTTATTGTACAGCACATTGGTCAACCTGGTGTTGTTTAAATTGTGCTCTATAAATAAAACAAACAAACAAGTCTCTACCACTACATTGATCATGATGTGTTTTCATCCTTGTTGACCTTTCTTCCAGGTGCTGTCTGTGTTCCAGTTTACCTGGATCTGCATGACTTGGTAGGAGTGTGGTGATGGGTCTGCCAAGGAGTAATTCGCAAGGGATGGTAAATCATTGTCAATGGGAGTTGCTCGCACCTGCATCAGGGCCACTTGTAAATCTCCTTTGTGTTGTATTATTTTTTTGATGGATTTGATGTGTCTCACATGTCTTTCAATAAATCCATTGCTTTTTGGGTAGTGCGGTGAACTTGTGGTGTGTTTTATTCCCCAGTCAGCTATGAATTTCCTGAAAGGTGTCCCGTGTACTGTGGTCCATTATCTGTCATTATTTCATCTGGTCGACCAAATAAAGACATGTACTTTTGCATATTTTGTGCAACTGCATGGCTGTTTACTTGAATGCGCACTTCATCGATCAATGGATATTTCACAAGTTCACACTTGCAAATAAGTAAGATAAATAAATAGTATGCATATTTGGCGTGCTGTCCGAGGAGAGGGCTCCGAGCTCGGTATTTGGCCTGAACCCAGAGTACTCCCCCTGTATTCTGGTTGAGGAAGATAACCAGGCGAGTGTGAGATTTGGTTAGGAAGATAACCAGGCGAGTGTGAGATTTGGTTAGGAGGATAACCGTGCGAGTGTGAGGAGACGGGGTGGTGGAGGGATGCTGAAAAACTGTCAAGAAACATGGGTGAGTTGACTGTGTATTTATAATGTTCTCCACTTATGCTGATTGGGTAGACATGTTGATTATTGATTGTTGACAGCTGGTTGGAATGACGTGATGATTGAAAGGATCATTTGAAAGTGCTCCTCCAGAATTTTGTTAATAAAACATCATTTGGAATACCTGTCCACAGTAAGTAGGTACTGATGTCCATGGATCTCAAACAGATCAGATGCCAGGTACTGCCATGGCTTTGTGGGTGTATTGTGTGGAACGAGAGATTATTTTGGTTGTGCATCTTGATGTTCTGCACAGGTACTGCAAGATTTGCACATTTTTTTAATGTCTGAGTTTATCTTTGTCCAATACACACTCTCTCTAGCCAACCTGCTTGTTTTTTCGATACCTTGATGGCCTGCGTGGAGTTGAGTCAGAATGTCAGTTGTCATAGATTCTGGAATAAGCACTTGTCTGCCCTTAAATACAACTCCTGCTTCTATGGCAAGTTCATCACGAAAAGGCCAATAGCTGCGTAGGTCTTTTGGCAGGTTTTGTATTCTTTCTGGCCATCCCTGATGGATGATTTCTTTTAATGCACTGAGCTTGGGGTCTTTGGCAGTCTCAGTTCTGAGAACCTCGTGTTTGTTGGCAGAGAAGTTTACAATTGCAACAGTATGATGCTCAGGGTCTTCAAATTCTGTGTCCAGCCCATCAATGCATTCATCAAGTTCAATGTCTTCATCGTTTTCAGGGTTTGGCAGGCGACTGAGTGTGCCGGCTAGAATCATTAGGCTTCCAGGACGATACACGATGCTGTAATTGTATCCCTGTGTCTTGATCAGCATGCGTTGAAGTCTGGGGGGAGCAGCATGTAAAGGCTTTGTGCAAATGGTGACCAGAAGTTTGTGGTCAGTTACCACAATTAATGATTTGCCATACAAGTATGCATGATATTTATGCATACCATACACAAAAGCAAGCATTTCTCTCTCAATGTTGCTGTATCTTGATTGACATTCAGTTAGTGTCTTTGAACTGAAAGCAATGGGCCTGTTGTCTTGTATCAGTGCTACACCAATGCCTCTCTGTGATGCATCTACCTCCAGTGTGAGGGTGGCTGCTGGATTGTAGTATTTTAAGCAAGCATCAACAGTCACTGTTGTATTTAGGTCATCGAAGCATTTCTGATAATCAGTGTCCCATGTCCACTGTGAGTCACTTTTCAGCAATCCCCTCAGATTGTGGGCTTTATCTGCAAACTTTGGTATGTAGGGCGACAGGTAGTTAGTACATAGCATGCCCATGAATCGATGGAGTTCATCTTTGCTTTGTGGTGTTGGCATTTTTTTGTATATCGTGGACTTTGGCTGGGTTTGGTCTGATGCCTTTGTCTGTATACAGGTTGTCAAAGAAAGATATGCTCTGCTGTTTGATTATATACTTGTCACTGTTAAACACCAGGCCTGTTTTCACAGTTCTTTCCATAAGGCTTATCAGGTTCCTGATGTGCTCCTCCTCGTCAGCTCCACACACTGCAACATCATCTGCAATGCTGATTACACCATGAAGACCTTCAAGAATTTGGTCCATTTTGGCTTGGAAAAGATCTTGGGACACACTAAGACCAAAGGGTAAGCACCTCCAGCAGTTACCAGTAGTAGGGAGTGCGGAACGTGGTCAGGATTTGTGACTCCTCGTCGAGATGTATCGACCAGTTTCCGGCTTTTGCGTCTAGCTTGCTAAATACTTTTGCATTTGCAAATTTTGGGTTTAGTTCTTCCACAGTTGGAATTTTGTGAGGGCTCCTCTTCAGGCTTGCATTTACGACAAGCTTGTTTAACTCATTTTGAAATTTGTCCTTGATGTGGATACTGCACTTGCGTGGTGGGTCGATGAATGGATTGGCACCTTCCTTTAGGATGAGATTTGCTGTGCCATTAAAACTGCCAATTTTATCGAATTGGTCTGGGTATTTCTCTTTTTTTGTTCTCTTTTAGTACTCTCTGTTGTTTGTCTTCCCTCATGTCCATTGTTTTCTTTTTCAGCCATTGCATCAACATTTACTGTCACAAGGCTGAGGAGCTCACTTGTAGGTAGTCCAACCACAGCAGGTCCAAGTACGTCAACAACATAGAACTTTGCATCTATCCATCTGGACTTTTTGTATTGGCATGGCATGTTGATGGTTCCAAAGCAAGGAATCACATTGCCAGTGTATGACGTTAGCTTTACATTGGATTCTGGTTTTAGATGTTCCATGCTTTGTGGTGACGCACCATACATTTGTTTGAATGTACGCAGTGGAAGTGTGTTTCCAGATGCCCCGGTATCTATTTTCAGGCGAAGCGTGTATCCATGTCCTGGCAGGAGATGTGGTTTGACATTCAGAGTTGTATATGCCTCGTCTCTGGGTGGTTTCACATGGATGCTATGCATGCATTTTGCACTGATAGTAATGGAGTAAAAGTGTTTTTGGTATGTATACTCATCATCATCTTTTGTGATGTCTACAATGTTAATGCTGGGATCATCTTTGCGTTTGTGGTCTTTCCTTGGGTTAATGTGGCTTTGGTATCTGTTGCATGTTTGTGACTTACTCCTTCTGTGCTGGATGGATAGCTGTCTCTGTCGTCTGCCCTTTTTACTGCACTTTGCCCAGTGGCCTCTGTAACCACACACAGAGCATGTATCGTTGTATGCAGGGCACTGCCTTGGCTTGTGGTTCGTGTCACAGTTTTGACATGTTCGTCCTCTTGTTATAGCATGGAATATTTTCAGTGTGTGACATGCCAAGCTGCTGTATTTGTTCATTACCAGCTGCTAACGCTTCATACTTTTGCCCCTCTGCAAGTAAGTCGACAATGGGGTGACCTTTAGGCTTGCTGTACAGGTTGTTTCTTAAACCATCGAAAGGAGTACTGGCAATGATAAGTTCAACTAAACGTTCATTTAGCTCATCATCAGTGAACTGACATTTCAATGCTAAAGTTCTGGTTCTAGTCACAAAGTCATCGATGCTCTCATTTGGTTTTTGCCTGTACTGCATGAGATGAAGCCTGTGAATTCTGAAGTTCACATTCAATTTTAGTTGTCCTTCAAAAAAATTCCACAAAGTGTCAGGCTTTCTCTTATCTGCATCACTGAGCCCACTTGCGATAAGCCGTTTTTAATCCTTCATCTCCAGTGCCTCTACATATTTTTCTAGCTTGTTTTTCTGCATCTGTTATTTCTTCATCCTCCAGGTACATATTCATTTTTTGTTTAAATAAAGACATTGCCTCACTCAGATCAGGGTCAGACCAGTTCATCATTGGTAAATGCTATGCCATTTTATTGTGTTTATCTTGTACTCCCGTTAAAAGCAGTTGTTTACTTTCTGTGTTTTGTTATTTTCTGGACCGATTAGCAGTTATCACGCAGACAAGGTGTTTTTTCCCGGTCCCACATTGGTGTACAAGAGATCGCGACGAAGGGTGGAGTGGCGCGTTCTTCTCAGCGATCTGCACAGCAGTCAGCCACAGATTAGACTTGCGGCATGATTAGTTCCGCTTCACTGGTTACCGCTGCCATGTAAATTTCAAATTAAACTAGTGAAACACATGACAACAGCGCTATTTGTTCTGTATTTGTTGTTACTGACCGAGAAACAACTACAGATGATTCAGTGACAGAGCGGTTCAAATGAATCCAAATCATTTCAGATCAGTATGCAAGCGCGTTTGGCCAATTCACGGAAAAGAAAAATCGAGACAAAAGAATGATTAATTCACAAATGATAGGTATCACTGCCGCTGCAGCCACGTATCTAACCAAATTTAGCCGCACCGCCGGGTAAAGTCGCTAGAGGCCTATTCAAAACTAAGGTGTAGCTTGATGACGCCAAATTTGAGTGCGGAATCTTGGGACGTGGTCTTCACATCATAGCCGGTGGAAATAATCGGGATAGGACTTGAGAAGAAATCATGTTCATGGATGCGATTATTAACGTTATTGTAGCAGAGCAGGGCCGAGTGTTGTGGGAGCTGAACAAGGCCGCTGGAGCGATTGCGCAACACATGCCTCACGAGCAGCGGAACTTTTATTATGCTACAGTCGCCGGAGCTACTTCCGCTTTTCCCGTCATGAGTATGATGTAATGCAGCTCTGTTTATCATATTAGATACATACGAGTGTGTTGAAAATGTTTTAACGTTACTCGGACTCCCTCACACGTCCCGGAGACTTGGTTAAAATTACAGTTTTCTCATGATTTACAAATAGTTGGAAACATTTGGGATATTGTAAGTACTCAGGTTAACCAAATATATAACACTGGCCTAGTGGTTTTTGGATATTTTACTGCAAAATTCTTACATATTGCACCTTTAACAGCAAATAAATTTCTGTTGTAAGCAGTAAAGACTATAAAAAATACTTGATAGATAGTTGAAATCACTACTCAATTGTAAGCTAAATAGTTTTTTTTTGTTGTTGTTTATATTTGGTTTGTTTGTATGGACCTAGCAAAAGTAGAATGCTAACATGTACTGTTTTATCAACCATGATTCTCACTATGTAAAGTGATTATGGTAATCAAAACACCTACTATGACTTTTTTTTTTTTTTTTTTTTTTTTACAATTTTACTTTATAAATGTCATTCATAATTTCACAACTATTAGCTTACCATGTCCACAGAGCATTTTCACATTTTCCTGACCTTTCAGACACCTTCAGCCTCATTTTGGAATTGCATGCAGTAATATTCATAAATAGTGAACTTGACAGAGATGAAATACATCTGCATTTGTATTTTAATGTAGTTATAAAGAAACAAAAATATATTTGTCACCCAGATGATGTTTACCACTTTATACATTTGTTTATTTTTAATATAATTACTATTTTATTTTTGTTATATAATTTAAGTTATCGTTAGGTATCTTTAAGGTCACGTTTAAAAAAAAAAAAAAACATTGGATTTTCTGTATATCTTATATATCTTGGCCAGTTTTCCATATTAATGCTTAATGTCAATAATTCATTTCCTATTTCATATTTTTATTTCAACATAATGCAATTACGTCCCTTCTGTGGTATTGCTATCTTAATACCTCAGTTCCTGTGAAATGAGGTTTCTTGCCAGATGTGGTTTTATTTGGGTTTATGTTTCAGCACGTAACTTTTCTATAAGCTCTTACTAAACTGGAGCATGTTTTCAGAATTTACCTGTTCAGCCTGGTCTTATTTGTGTAAAAAAAAAAAAATCTGAAGGTTTTAAAATGAAAGGTTGGCATGAGCCCAGATGAACCTCAACAACATTTGATCATGTTGATTTTTAAGTAGGCCTTGCTAATAATGCATAAATCTTGCTTGTACAAGAATATTGCCATTGTTGCTATCAAATGATTCTTGAATGCTTTATTTCACACATTATTTTGTCTTGCGAGCAGAATATACAGGGAGTTATATACAGTCATGTTATAAACAGAAGAGCTTTAAAATATATAATTCACCAAAAAAACAAAAAAAACAAAACAAATAATTTTAATTCTTGTGAGATCTATTCTTGTTTTAAGCCTCCAAATCGAAAATATACAATCACTGTTGTACAATATTTCAGACTCATTTACAAATATTGTCTTAAATATTTGGACTTGGTGTAGACCAGTCATTGTAGACACATCACTGGCATCTGTAAACTTTGAGATTATACGGGCCTTTAATAATCACTTCAAACACTAACACATTAGCAATTGCAATTACTTTTCTCTTTTCCCACGCATCTGAGACAGAACCAACCCGTGCAGGTACTCGCTTGACAAGAAGCAGCCCGTCCAAGAGCGTTAACTCACAAGAAACTGTGATTATGACACAAAGCTTTGTACTTATATGTTTTGTTTCCTTATTTCTACGGTGTGAGGTCTTTGAAATGTGCTTTGTCATTGTGTCCACTTGTTTTAGTGACAACCGAAAATGCCAAGCTCAATTTTACTCTGAATAAAGAAACCTAAAACATGCGACGCCTGAGTGAGTTGGAGCAGCAGAGCAAATAAACCTCAACAAATACAGTGTGGAGAAATTGTATATACTTTTATAAGTGATGCCAGTGCAAATGCTACTCTGCATTTGATTGGAAAAAATTGCCTCCTTTACGCAAGACAGATCTATTTAGTCTTTTATTATGCAGTACATAATACAGGAAAACATTTAGACTGTGAAAATGCAAAGTATTGTGGAGCACACTCTTATATTCTTTTGCACAAGAACCATTTGTCACTATTTAGTGTTCTTTGAGTTGGCTACACGCCTCTTTAGAGAGAATACATACACTGTAGGTTCTTCAAATAAACATACTGGTTCTATGTATCAGACATTAAAGGTGCCCTAGAACTTTTTTAAAAGATGTAATATAAGTCTAAAGGCCCGTACACACCGGGACGAATATCGCACGCGTTTATCGTGAGCGTTTTTCGAGACGTTTTTTGTGTTCACACCCAAGCGATTTTCACCGGCAAATTCACTCCCTGACAGTATGTGGCGCTTGTGCTTAACGGTAGTGCAAATAAACATATGATATTAATAAAGTTAAAGAAGATAAAAAAAAATGCATATATAAAATGGCATACATACATACATATATACTGTATATAGTGCAAGTGAACGGTAGTGTAAATAAACATATTTATGAAACAGACATTCTCAACTATATTTCTTGAATGTAAAAGGAAAAAAAAGTAAAAATACAGAAATAATACACATCTGTGGCAGAGCACCCATAGTGTGCGTCTCAATCAGCTCTCTACTTCACTAGTCAGGGCACTGATCAGGGATTCGGCCACATTCATTTACATGGTATACTGATACACGACCTAGGAAGCCAGGGAGCTGTTTGAGACGCAGGGATAGTTTGTAGGGGTCTTCCTCGTCTACTTACTTTCTCTTCGTCGTCTTGTGTGCTCGGCAAGACCGTTTTGTGCTTGAGCGCCACCAAGTCGTGTTTTACTGTAACTTCAGCAGCTCCAGGCACATGAACAAAAGCGCCAATCTCATTGATCGGCCAGTTTTTAACGCGGCGCGTCAAACCAAAAAAACGAACCTGAGGCGTTTTTTAAAAAATGACGCTTTTACGCCTCGCGTTTTTTGCGTCGGTGTGCACACTCACATTGGCGCCCGTTGTTTAGTCACGAGGCGTTAAACGTTGGCGAAAATCGCGCGTGATATTCGTCCCGGTGTGAACAGGCCTTAAGGTGTCCCCTGAATGTGTCTGTGGAGTTGCAGCTCAAAATACCCCAGAGATTTTTTTTTTTATTCATTTTTTTAACTGCCTATTTTGGGGCATAATTAGAAATGAGCCGATTCAGGGTGTGTGGCCCTTTAATTCTCGTGCTCCACACCCCAAGAGCTCGGGCTTGCCTTAAACAACATAAAAAAAAGTTCAAACAGCTAATATAACCTGCAAAATGGATCTTTACAAAGTGTTCGTCATGCAGCATGTCTAATCGCGTAAGTACAGTGTTTATTTTGATGTTTACATTGATTCTGAATGAGTTTGAGGCTATGCTGTGTGGCTAATGGCTAATGCTACACTGTTGGAGAGATTTATAAAGAATGAAGTTGTGTTTATGAATTATACAGACTGCAAGTGTTTAAAAATGAAAATAGTGACGGCTCTTGTCTCCGTGAATACAGTAAGAAACAATGGTAACTTTAACCACATTTAACAGTACATTAGCAACATGCTAATGAAACATTTAGAAAGACAATTTACAAATATCACTAAAACATGTCAGTTATTATTGCTCCATCTGCCATTTTTTGCTATTGTTCTTGCTTGCTTACCTAGTCTGATGATTCAGCTGTGCACAGATCCAGATATTCTGCCCTTGTCTAATGCCTTTCACCTGTAGTGTGCTGTGGTGACTGGAGACTCATGACAGTGTGTAACTATTTTACATTTTGGCAAAAACAATCACATTTGCTTACGTCCCACTGCTTACGTCCCACTAGGGTTAGGTTTAAGGGCGCAGGGTCAAAAATGACATTGTATGAATTTGTGTCTTTTTTGTGTTATCACGCAATGCGACTTTATATCACACAATGAGACTTTGCATAATTACTACTTTATTTCTTTCACCTGCAACTTTATATCTCACAATTCTGATTTTATATATCAAATTGTGACAATATGTATTATTTCAAACTTCATCTCACAATTGCCTGTTTTAGTTTTGACTCTAAGGTAGTATGGTGCTTTTGATAAAAGTGTCTAACAATAAATATAATAATACAGGTTAGATGAGAATATCCACATTAATCACTTTAATTTACAGGGAATTTGGAATTACAGTTTACAGGAACTTGTCACAATGCATTAACTCATTTTTTTTTTGTTTTTTTTTCACTGTGGCTGACTAATGCTGTGAACGAGACACAAATTACACTGTTACCATATGACACCATTCAATTACTGAGTTGCTGTTACTGTATGACAACATTAAATTACTGAGTTGCCGAAGGTGACATCCCCACGAGTCACTGTTGATTTAATGACAAAGGAGTTCAGATGTGTATTAATCAGAACTGCCCTATGATGTGATGTGGTTCATTCTCCCAGAGTTTCCAGGATGTCTAACCACCTCCTGTACATTTTATCAACTTCCTGACCTCAAATCCTTTGCAAACATCCTCTCAAGAGCAACTGAGGATCTGCGCTTTGGGGAAAATTACTTAACATTACACCATGGATCTTTCTGACCCACAGAAATTCTGAGACATAGTAAGATCCCTGACTTAACATGAGCTTGATACACTTCATCTAACTGAAATTCCACACCTGAAATAAATTATCCAGGACTTTGATAAATATCCCTCTAATATCTATTTTCCTATGATTCCTAAGTTGCCCCTGTTCCACTGATTTCCACGAAAGAGATAAAAAATTGACTGTGCATCGAACCCTTAAACCAGAGGCCAAGGGGCGGGATAATGCTGCCCATCACAATGTAAAGTTTTCAAAATAACAGCAATTCTGTCAGGACCACTATTGTCAAAGATGATTGACAGTTAGCATACAGTTTGGATTGGCGGTATGGTTCTGTTCTGGGCAAGAACTCCCTGCCCATCCATGCAGCCTAACTTGGATAAGAGCAGTGAGAGCAGCGATAACCAGAACAGAACCAACATAAGGTATGCTGATATCATTAATATTCTTAATGACAATAATTTAAAGAGGTCGTTCATTGCGATTTCACCTTTTTAACTTTAGTTAGTGTGTAATGTTGCTGCTTGAGCATAAACAGTATCTGCAAAGTTACAGCGCTGAAAGTTCAAATGCAAATGGAGATATTGACTTTTAAAGTTATGGCAGTTTAAGGCCTACAAAATACAACAAGCTTCTTCCCGGGTTGGTGACATCATAAACCCTGCAATTATCATAAACAGTGCCCACGGGAACACGCAACAAAGCGGGCGAGGCCATGTCATGCGGCGATGTGACGCGACAATAGATAAAAGATCCCATTATAATCAGTGATATGGTCTACATTGGATGCGGTGCGGAAGACAGCTTCCAGAATCTACATGAGTTTAATGCTGGATTTGCACAAAGGCTATTACTGAAAGATGAAGCAGTTCCCACTTTAAAAGCAGAAGCTGCTGTTTATGGGCCCCTAACTGTAAGTACATTTTAATTTTTGTACATGTCTTTTAAATGTATTATGTTGCAATTTTTTGGTTGCATCAAGGACGTAAAAAAAAAAAAAAAAAAAAAAAAAAAATGCGTTTTTGCTTCGCTAGCCAGTTAGCTAAATTCTATTGCATACTTCTCCAACAAATGCCATCAAAAACCAACAAACTTCTATGTTCATAGACAAACAGTTGTTCATGCAATAAAATACTTGCAATACCAAACTTAAACACCAAGAACACGTTGCGTTCAAATTCTGGGCTCAACTGCTTTTCTGTAGGCTACATAGTATACTTTATTAGTATGATGTTTAGTGAGTTTGGTCTGTTAATATCATTGTCTTTCTTAGCACATTAAGCCATGTTAAGCTTTTTCTTATAACGGTTTTCTATGGGAGGAAAAGGCTTAACGTGTTATTAAACCAGCTGAGATCATTCAGGACTCATCTGATTTTTTTTGTAGGCCTACATAGTATTTATTAGTATGATGTTTAGAGAGTTTGGTCTGTTAATATCACTGTCTTAGTACAAGCCACATTAAGCATTTTCACGTTAAGCGTTTTAGAATGTCCCGTTGCCGACGTGTCATGCAGCCAGGCTATCGCGTTTTAATTTTTCCTTTTTCATTTAAAATATTCAAAAGCTTGTTAACTATATCATGAATTATATGATATATTCCGATTGTCAAATATGTGGAAGTGAATGCATTTTGTTGTTTATACTGATCATGTTAGTTGATAAAACAGAGGATCGGATTTACATCATGTAAATTCACCAATTTTTCCCGAAATAGCTACATAAATGTAAGTGGCTGGTGAACTGAGAGAAAAGAGTAAACTTTATTGTTTCATACGAAATGTATCTGATATGAATAAAGAAATAACAAATTATAATCGAAAGGATTATTTCAGCTTCCATATGTGTTTGGAGTTTGCATTTGACAGACTATAAATGTCTTTTTTATATATAGCCTAGTACTTAATTTAAATGTCTATTTAAATGTCTGAAACCTCAAATAAACATTATGTGGTTGAAAACACTGAATAGTTGTGAAATATGAAAAGCACAGAGCGCATCCATCTCTGGTGTGAAAGCAGGTTTGAATTTAGCAGTGACACACTGAAAGTTTAATCACACCGGTGTGATCGCACACGTTAAAGGATACAATTGGGAGTGAATGGGGGAAAAATTGAAACTGAGGGGACACAAATCAGATCTGAGGGGGCAATGCCCCCCTTTTACCCCCTCGTGGCGCCGGCCCTGGTTTCCATGATGAGGCGTCATTGCTTGTTATGTTACGTGACACACAGCAGCCACTATAGCGCGACTGATGATCTGGTTTAATTTCATTTTTTAACTTTTTATTTAAAATATTCACAAATTTGTTAACTATAGCATGGAATATCTGATATAGCATGGAATATCCGATTGTCAAATATGTGCAAGTGGGTGTGTTTGTGTGGGTGTGTCTGGCTATCACCAGACCAAGCTCAATTTAAAATTGAACATTGGTCTGGGGAGTTTGCTATGTATTTCCTACTGCACAAGAGGCATGATCAACGAGCATTATTCACGCAATTGGATAGTCCTTCACCCAATCAGATCAACGATCCGGGTGACGTACTTTGCAGAGCAATGCGAAAACTCCAGACAGGTTTACCGTGTGTCTCAATCAGCTCCCTAGATCAGTAGTCAGGGCACTGATCGGGAATCAGCCACATTCACTTGCATGATATACTGATTCACGACCTAGGGAACTAGGGAGCTGATTGAGAAGCAGGTTTAGTTTGTATTGGTTTGTAGCATTGATCCGCGGTTTGCAGAAGCAGCAATAAATGGCATCGAGCGATTTTTGCAGGTTGTGCAAAAAAACATGAAAGTGATCGGTATTTACACCCACTCGAGCAATTTGTTTGCTAAACTAAAGAAGTCATTCAGCATTGTCGAGAGTTTAAAAGGCGACTCTGATACTGTTCTTGTTCAGTGTAAATGAACGCGGAATATAGCCGCCCTAAACTACGTCATTGTCATGACAACCAAAAAGAATTCCAGTCAGCTCAGGCGGCGCGAGATTCAAGAAGCAGGGAGACGAAACATATAGAGCAAATAATAAAAATATTGTCTACCATCAAGGGGCATTGAAGTAAAAGAGTCCTGTACTCACATCTTGAAGCAAACCACCAAAATAACAGCAGAGAATCGTTGTGTGTCATCAATTGGCTTTCGCCGTTTGTAATCTTCCTATGAAGAGACTGTCGGATCAACGCTCTGCTACATTTCTCTCAGATAAGGTAAATGCTTAACACAATCGGCGTCACTGTGATTGTGCATTGTTATATTGAAGTCGTGCGAAAGACGGGTAGATCAGATAGAGTTTGAAAACTGCTTGCCGTCGCTTCTCTATCGTCATCGTGTTATACCCGCCAATAGCGAGCAAGGTGGATAAGCCAGTCTGTGATTGGTTCACACAAAAGTGTAACAGCGCAGCAGAAATGAATGTACGGGTTTCCAGACTGAGTTGCCGGGCGAAATCAAATCGCCGGCAGATCAGGCTGGGTTTACCCAGAGGTGTGTTTGGCTGTTTAAACACCTTTATAACGATCGCGTTAGTTGAGCTTACTCGCGATGGGCGCTGCCATGTTAGTTTGTGCTGCAGTACAGAGAATCGGATCTGTTGGATTTACAACACGAGAATTCATCCACTTCTCCCGAAATACGTGAAAGTAAGTGAGCCGGTGAATTGGGAGAAGAATAGAGTAAACTTTAAAGTTACTTATGTGTATCTGATATGAATAAATGTGCCGTCTAATTATTATTGAAAGGATTATTTCCGCTTCTATAGACATCAGTGTGTATTTTACAGACTCTAAATGTATTGTTTTGTTAGTACTTATGTGTATTTAAATGTCTGAAACCTAAAATAAACATATGATGTTTGAAAACACTGCATAATTGTGATATATGACAAGCACTGCGGCACGTCCATCTCTGGTTTAGTGCCAGCCAAAGCGCGCAAGCACATTGAATTTGGCAGTTGATCACGTGATGCGATGCATTACATTTGATGTTAAATTCATATTTACATTTATCAGATGTTTTTATCCAAAGCAACTTACAGTACATTGCATTTAAGGTATTGTAACAGACACGTCAGGCTCCACCTCCCGTCAATACCCACGCACCCAATCACCGGAATTCTAATCATCGCCACCTGCACATCATCAGCCACTTAATCACCAGCACTATTTAACCCACACTCACACACACACCAGTTGTCCGGTCTCGTTTGTAGTACAGACTCATGTATGCGAACCTCAAGGACTCAACCTGCTACTTACCTGCTACTTACCTGCTACCAGCGATCCCTATCGCTCCGTTGTCTCCAGTTCCCCTCCTTCCGTGTGTGTGAGTGTTCCTCGTCAGCCATTCTCCATCTCCTCGACTTCTACCTCCATCTGCAATCGCAAGGACAGTATCAAACCTCTATCATCTCATTTGAATTCTCCGTCTTCCATTTACTCACCTGCTCATTGCTGTTTCTCAAATAAACCACCATACTTGCTTTTACCTCTGCCTCCGTGCCGTCTGTATCATAACAGAAGACCGGACCCGTAAAACACGGCTAGAGATCAGCATGAGCCAACAAGACCCGTTCCAGGAGCTCGTGAGCGCGCTGCGCCGAGCACTCACTCCACCACAACCACCGTCACCAGCACCTGCCGCCGCTTCCCCAGTCACTTCTTCATTGCACTTTCCAACCCAGCACGCCAGTCCCATGGCCAGGCCGGCGCCCTACTCAGGATCGGCGGAGGATTGCAGCGGATTCCTCCTGCAATGTGAGCTGGTCCTGGAGATGCAATCACAACTTTACCCCACTGACACCTCTAAAGTCGCATTTATCATCTCGCAGCTACAAGGTAAAGCTCTCCGTTGGGCAGACGCACTCTGGATTCAAAAGAACCCCGTGGTGAAATCCTATTCAGCCTTCGTCTCTCACTTCCGCGAAGTCTTTGGAAAACCCCTTTCGGATTCATCTGTCGGTGAGAAACTCTATAAATTAAAGCAAGGATCTAACACTGTGAGTGACTATGCTTTGCAGTTCCATACCCTGGCTTCCAGTAGCGGATGGAATGAACAAGCCCTCATCACTTCCTTCCGCCAGGGGTTAGAACCAAAGTTGCGATTGCATCTCGCTGCATACGAGGATAACATCGGCCTCAAACGCTTCATCCAACTCGCCATCCGTGTGGGCACTCGTATGCAGTCGTGTCTTGAAGAGCACCAGGGCCAGCCACCTCTTCAACCTCTCCTCCGTCGGTCCGAACCCGTCAGCTCCCCAGAACCAGCCAGCGAACCTATGCAAGTTGAAAACTCCCGACTCACCCCTGCAGAACGACAACGCCGGCTGACCCTGAACTTATGCCTCTACTGCGCCTCTCCCGGGCATGTACTCTCCGCATGCCCAACATGCCCTCCAAGACCTCTGGTGAGTGCCATCCTTCCCTCTTTAATCCAGATGAAACCACTCACCACCGTTGTAACCCTTACTGCTGCCAATATGTCTGTTCCAGTTGTTGCGCTCCTCGATTCAGGGTCAGCCGGGAACTTCATCTCCGGGTCCCTCTGCCGTCAACTCAAGTTCAAAGCCTCGCCGTCGCCTAGTATCTATCAAGCCCACTTCATTACCGGAAAACCCCTAGGCCGCAAAAAGATCACCCGATGTGCTGGTCCTCTGCAACTCCGCATAGGCCTCCTTCATGTCGAGGATATCCATCTGCTGGTTCTGGAGGAATCCACCGCTGACGTGGTTCTAGGGCGCCCGTGGCTCGAACTCCACGGCCCAACCATCTCCTGGCGCACGGGCGAGATCCTGAAGTGGGGCGAACACTGTTTCTCAACCTGCCTCTCCGGGTTTCCTGTTCCTCCATCTCCACGTTCCAAAGAAATCTCCATCTGTGCCACTTCCATTGAAAGCCCCATCGAGAAACGATCCATCGACATCCCAGCCTGTTACGCCCCCTTAAGCGATGTCTTTTGCCCACAACGAGCCTCCAAGTTACCTCCACACCAGCCATGGGACTGCGCCATAGATCTGATACCGGGTGAACCAGTGCCACGGGGAAGGATCTACCCCCTATCTGTGCCGGAGGAGAAGGCCATGTAGGACTACATCGACGAGGCCCTCAAGCAAGGATACATCCGTCCGTCTACTTCCCCTGCTGCTTCCAGCTTCTTCTTCGTGGCCAAAAAGGACGGAGGCTTGCGGCCCTGTATTGATTACCGCTCACTCAACAAGATCACCATAAAGTTCCGTTACCCACTTCCCCTCGTCCCAGCGGCCCTGGAACATCTCCGTGGTGCCACTGTGTTCACTAAGCTGGACCTCCGCAGCGCATACAACCTCATCCGGATACGCGAGGGGGACGAGTGGAAGACCGCCTTTGTCACAGCCACTGGCCATTATGAATACCTGGTCATGCCCTATGGACTAGTCAACACCCCCTCCGTATTCCAGGATTTCATTCATGAGGTGCTCCGGGAGTTTCTCCATAAGTTTGTGCTGGTGTACATCGATGATATCCTCATCTACTCCCGGAGCCTGGCCGAACATCGCCACCACGTTGCGGAGGTCCTCAAACGCTTACGGCAGTTCCAGCTGTTCCTCAAGGCGGAAAAATGCTCCTTCCACCAGTCGTCCGTCCACTTCCTTGGATACTACATTGACCACAGTGGCATCCGGATGGACGAGGGGAAGGTGGACGCCATCCGGTCCTGGCCCACTCTGACTACCATAAAAGAACTCCAACGCTTCTTAGGCTTCTCCAATTTCTACCGCCGTTTCATCAAGGGCTACAGTTCCATCGTCTACCCACTCACCAACCTTCTACGCCATCAGCCCAAGTCTCTGTCCTGGTCCGAAGAAGCCACACAAGCCTTTGAAGCCCTTAAGGAAGCCTTCACCACCGCTCCCCTCCTCGTCCACCCTGATCCCAACCGGCCATTCATCATAGAGGTAGACGCATCTACCACAGGAGAGGGAGCGGTACTTTCACAGCAGCAGGGGCAACCAAGTAGACTCCATCCATGCGCCTTCTTCTCCCGCAAGCTCAACCCGGCGGAGGTCAACTATGACATCGGTGACCGCGAACTCCTGGCCGTCAAGCTCGCGTTGGAGGAATGGAGGCATTGGCTGGAGGGAGCCAAACACCCCTTCCAAGTTCTAACCGACCATAAAAACCTGGAGTATCTTAAAGCTGCTAAAAGATTAAACCCCAGACAAGCCCGCTGGGCCATGTTCTTTTCAAGATTCGATTTCACCATCTCCTATCGTCCCGGCTCCAAGAACCTCAAGGCTGACGCCTTATCCCGTCTCCATGCTCCTGATGAGAAGTCTGAAGCTCCTGAAACCGTCCTCCCAGAAACCATCTTTGTGAGTCCCATCCAATGGTCTGAAGAGACTCTGCCCTCCTTCAATGCCTCCTCCAACACTCCGCCGGGTTGCCCTCAAGGTCTCCAGTACATCACCAGAGCACGACGCACTCAACTCATCCACGCAGCTCACTCATCACTTGGCACTGGTCACCCGGGGGTCAATGGAACCCTCTCGCTGCTTAAAGCACGCTTCTGGTGGCCCAACTTGGCCAGGGATGTCAGAAGGTACGTGCAGGGCTGCAGGGAGTGCGCCATCTCGAAGAGCTCTCGTCATCTGCCGGCTGGCAAGCTCCATCCTCTGCCCGTTCCTGAGCGACCATGGTCACACCTGGGAGTTGACTTTGTGACGGATCTCCCACCTTCTGATGGTCATACCTGCATACTCGTGGTAGTGGATAGATTCTCCAAGGCCTGCCGGCTGATCCCTCTCCAAGGTCTACCTACCGCTCTCACTACTGCTGAATTAATGTTCAACCACATCTTCCGCTACTATGGAATCCCCGAGGACATTGTATCTGACAGGGGCCCCCAGTTCATCTCCCGAGTCTGGAAGGCCTTTTTGTCGCTCCTGGGTGTGACCGTCAGCCTATCGTCGGGATACCACCCTCAGACGAACGGGCAGACGGAACGGAAAATCCAAGAGATCGGCCGCTTCCTGCGTACCTTCTGTCACGGCCACCAGGACTCCTGGAACCAGTACCTGGGTTGGGCCGAGTACGCCCAGAACTCTCTCCGTCAACCTTCCACCGGATTAACACCTTTTCAATGCGTACTCGGCTACCAACCCCCATTGTTCCCCTGGGACGGGGAACCCTCCAACGTTCCTGCCGTCGACTACTGGTTCCGGGAGAGCGAGAGGGTGTGGGACTCAGCCCACCATCAGTTGCAGAGGGCCCTGCGCAGACGCAGGATGACAGCCGACCTTCGTCGCTCCAACGCTCCCAACTACCAACCTGGGCAGAAGGTCTGGCTGTCGACAAGGGACATCAGACTGCGTCTGCCATGCAAGAAGCTGAGTCCCCGCTTCATTGGCCCGTTCACCATCCTTCAGCAGATCAACCCCGTCACGTATCGTCTTCAGCTTCCTCCTGAATATAAGATTCATCCCACTTTCCACATGTCTCTACTCAAACCTCACCACCCTTCTCTCTCTCCTTCCACAGAGCCTGACGTGACAGCCGCCGAGCCCCCTTTCCACTTCTTCTGGAGGATGGGACTGCTTACGAGGTTCAGGAAATTCTGGACTCCCGGCGCCGTGGTGGTCTCCTGGAATACCTCGTCGACTGGGAGGGCTACGGGCCAGAGGAGCGGTCGTGGGTCCCGCGGAACGACATCCTTGATCCCAACCTGCTACAAGCCTTCCACTCCAGCCACCCGGACAGACCTGCCCCACGCCCTCGAGGTCGGCCACCACGACGTCGGGGTCCTCGGCCCTCAGGAGCGGGCCGTGGGAGGGGGGGTACTGTCACAGACACGTCAGGCTCCACCTCCCGTCAATACCCACGCACCCAATCACCGGAATTCTAATCATCGCCACCTGCACATCATCAGCCACTTAATCACCAGCACTATTTAACCCACACTCACACACACACCAGTTGTCCAGTCTCGTTTGTAGTACAGACTCATGTATGCGAACCTCAAGGACTCAACCTGCTACTTACCTGCTACTTACCTGCTACCAGCTCCGAGCTCGGAATTTTGGCCCGAAACCAGAGTACTCCCCCCGGTGTGGTAAAAGTAGATAGAACTCTAAGTGAGGAGATGGGGTGGAGGAGGGATGCTGATAAACTCTCAGATGAACAGAAGTAAGTCTGCTGAATTTATACCTTTTGACATGGTGGAGTTGATTAACTGAATGCTCTCCACCTGTGCTAATTAGGTTAATTATCTGAACTTGCTTCTTCCAAATTTTGTTAATAAAACATCATTTCAGTCAATGAAATGATGTTCATTTCAGTCAATTCAGACTTTATAAATAAAGTCACAGCTTAATATTATGCCTTTTACAGACAGTCCCAGTATACCAGTAACTTACTTATCCAGTGAACACCAGTGAGACAATGAGAACAGATTTATATGTATATTGAATGCAGGAACCAGTACGGGCTGGAATCGAACCCGGGTCACACGGGCCGCTGTCGCACAAGAGTACTCGGCTTACCTGCTGTGCCACCACACATTTATAGACTGCGCTAATCTGGTGTTACTTTGTGTTCTCTCTATATTGTTACATGTACAGCTATAAGCGCATAGACACTATTAATGACAACTATTAATGACAGCACAAATTATATGGATTAAAAGACTGAATCGCCAACAAAATTATTAATATAGACACAGTAAGTGACGCATGAAAATAAACATGAAACGGCCTGTTGCTATACAACACGAACGTGCATTAAACTTTAAGTTGTTGAAGAATTAAAACCATTAGACGCAACATTAAATATCAAGAATGTTTTGCTTCCCTTTTACCTGACATTATCTGTCATTAATGCAACATGAAGCAATTGCATAAACCGGCACATTAGTTTTATTCTTCTAAAACACAGACAGTTCCATTCATTGGTGGAAAAATGTGAACGTGCAGAACTGTTTGTGTTTCTGTGTGTGCGGATGGAATATAATCATCCGTAACGTTCCTCAGCCGATTGTCTCTGCGTGCTTCAACTCTCAATGCACCACAACTGCTCCTGACAAAAACGCAATTAAATGATTTGGCGGTCTTGCATTACGCTGCGGATTTATATGTGACACATACTTTAAAATGATTTATTTTTCATGCAGTAAATGTTTCTGGATTTATTTGACATTTTAACTTTCTAACTTTCATTATTTTTTTTATTTTTTTTTTTTTTTTGCTCAGGATCAGTTTAATAATTAATTTAATAATTCATAATATTTTGACAGCCCAAAGGGCTGCAGTCCATATTTCAAAGTGCAAATATGGGCCATTAAAGTAGCATTAGCCTAATGGGAAAAGTGTATTACAGTAGGTGCTTTGAAGTGCATTAGGAATACACAAATGTAATAAAACTTCTGATCAGATACGTGAATTTCTTTCACCATTTTAAACTGACTGTATGGTGTTTTCTTTATTTGTCATAATTACAAATATTTACTTATGTAACTACTTTCTATATGTATGTATATCTGTTTGCAACCATGCAAAATTGTGAAAAGTGCTATCGAATTAAATTAAACAATAGCCTACCTGATATTCAAAGTGTGAGCAAATTATTATAAAAGGTAAAGGTCATAATTATAAAACTTACTTATGATTATTTTTTTGCATATCAAAACACATTTCCTGTAAACTTTTATCTAGGCCAATACTAAAGTAGAACTCAAATACTGTTCATTGAATTGGACATTTAATCATAACAGGTTAACATAGTATTCAACAAAAATAAATTAATGAAGTATTTAAAAATTTAACAAATTATTATTATTATTATTATTATTATTATTATTCTTTTTTTGCAAATTTCTCATGGTTACGTCTGAGCTGTAGGCAAAAGTTGGGTTTGAAAACTCTGCCCTTACAGCCAATTAGCAGATGTTTCAGTTCATGCCTCATGTTTTCTGTGGTTTGCACAAAAAGAAAGTCTTATCTAAAAAATTATATAGCATCATCTAAAAATAATTTGATCATTCTCAAATTTGAAATACATGGTGAGACTTGTGTCTTTAGCTACACTGACTTTCTAGACTCTAAAGTTTCCTTCTGACAAATGTGCCAAAATCTGCAACACAGATTCCCAATAGTGTGCACTCCAGCGAGTTCGGTTGTTTAGCAAACGTACAGCAAAACCGATTGTTGGTGAGTGTGATGGCATTGGCTTTATGGCGTGTTCAAAACATATAAATCATTGTGGTTCAGCCAATAGTAGGACGTTGGGGCAGGCCAATGGGGGTCAAGGTTTAGCTTCAGCAGTTACAGTGTTTTCAAGTCATGTCAGAAAGAATGTATTTAAAATGCACATGAACATCAGCACAAATCATAATTATGAGTTTAGTTAACTCTGGATTTCCTTAAGAGTTTCCGAGTTAAGTACGTGACGGTGAGAAAACATGTCAGAAGCAATGGATGCAGAGTCTGCCCTAGTGAAAAAACCCTACCAAAATGTATTTAAAATAGGCCTACATTCATTTCACACTAACTAAAAACCCATTAATATACAGTAGTCAGCATTTGAAATGGATCAGAAAAGTTAATCAAAGTTGTCCTAAAACCTTCTTCTAAGGACAACTTTGATGAAGGGTTTTGATTTGCTTCAAATGTTGACTATTTACGGACATACTGACATAAATATTTTAATTAAACTTTATTTGCAGTTCTTCTCTATTGCACAATGCATATTTCTAAATATTAAGCCTAAAATGTGTTTAATATCACTATTATTAAGGATAGTATGATCACTGTATAATTTGAATGCAAGATATATATATGTATACCTATATATATATATATATATATATATATATATATATATATATATATATATATATATATATATATATATATATATATATATATATAGACCTCAACACAAAAAATACTTGTTCCAGTTTAGCAGACTTTAAGTATACCAATTTAGTACACTAAAAGTACAATTGCAGGGTATTTATATTAAGTACATGCAAATGTAAATGCAATTGTAGTACACTTAGCATAAAATAAATGTATTTCAAATAGATTTTAGTATATTTATTTTTCACCAGGATGGATTAGTTGCTTTGAGGCTAAACCCACCCCCAAACTAGATAGATATTGGGCCACTGAGCTCACATACTTTCCTCAAGTCATTCCATTGGTAAACTTGAAATTTATCCCCCTAAAACCCTTACAGCAAAGTGAGACTACCGAGGTGTTGTCTTAATGGACAAGGACATGGTAGCATCTGAGATCTGAGAGGAAATATCTCAGTGCTAGAAATACAAGCATCATGTCCAGACAGTTTATGTGCCATGAAAGATGATGACCTCCACAGACCCGAGTCAAATATCCATCCAGAACCACTCCGCAGCCCATGAGGGAAGCGTCTGTCATAAGCATTTTGCGATGAAATGGCGCCCCGGCGCAGGATCCTGGGACAAGAACCAAGGCTTCTTCCACATCACTAAGGTACAAAGGCATATGCGTGTAATCCATATGATATGAAATGAATTGTGTACCATCAAATATGACATGCGAAGATACATCAATGACAGACAAGAAAACGTTTGATGCTTTCATGTGACATTTGAATCTATGCAAAACCAGTGAAAGTACTACAAGTGCCAGGGGTGAAAAACATGGTGCCACATGCTTTCAATTGCATAACTGCAAAAAGTCTCTGAAACGTTTGAGAAAACTTTGAGAACTTTCAGAAGTTTCAGAAAAAAGTTCCACAAAAACAGTGGAAATGCAGCTAAAGTGAAACATTTTCAGAGACTGTCTGACATAGCAGCTGCATACGTGATTAATTTTGTACCTTCTGTACATGAAACAATCACGCTGCGTCACTGATCATTCTTTGGAGAATGCCTTCAGCAAATCTGAAGCACATGTAAAACTGGTCCAAATCTGATTGGTGTCACGTCGCCCCGTGATGCATGCTGGCAGAAGGCAGAAGCTACAAAGGGAAGCCAGCATCACAACAGAGTTAGCCTTCTGATCTTCAGCAAGCGCTTTGTGTACATTCTGTTTACTGTTGTCTGTCCCACACAAGCGTTATATAAAGTGTATGAAAATGGCAAGCAAACAGCAGAACTTTAAACAATGTGTTCCTGTGTGCCCTCGCTATATTACGGGCATGGATACACATGATTTGTGTATAAGCTACTTGGGAGCGGAGCATGCACGGGCAGCTCTTGAGGGACCTGCCTGTGTGCATTGTCAAAATCTCCCTCTGAAAACACTCCGCTCCCACCTGGCCATGTTTAGTGAGAGCGGCCAGGCTCGCGCTTCCTGTGGATCGGGTCCCGTGGTTGACAGACTTCAGTTTGGGTCCCGCCCACCGAAGTTCAACAGGGTTTTACCCACTGTTGTGGGGCTCGAACAGGCTCAGGTTATGGAACAAGAGGTTCAAGCTCTTCTGGTGAAAGAGGCCATAGAATGAATTCCTCCCCCAGAGAGAAACACAAGGTTCTACAGCCAGTAATTTATAGTGCCAGATAAGGATGGCGGTCTGCGTCCCATTATAGATCTTTGACAATTAAACTGTTCTCTGAGAAGATTCAAGTTCAAAATATTGACAATTCCTCTCATCGTGAGCCAAATCTAGTCTGAGGACTGGTTTGTCACGACAGATCTGAAGGATGCATATTTCCATATATCCATATGGAGGTCTCTTTGGAAGCACCAATTGATAGCTTGTTTCCTTCATGGCACTCGGAGGTTGAGGCCCAGGACTGGTGACCTGGCGGAGGTATTGGAAGGGCTGTCCCTGGCACCCTTTGAACCTTTGGATGCTGCCCCCATCAGGTACATCACACTTAAGATGGCATTTCTGCTTGCCATTACCTCTCTCAAAAGAGTTGGAGATCAGCAGGCCCTTTTGGTCACCTCCTCTTGCCTGGCCCTTTCGGTCACCTCCTCTTGCCTGGAGTTCGCTCCAGGCAGAGTTAAAGCTATTTTGCACCCAAGGCCCAGCTATGTGCCCAAAGTACCATCGAATGTGGCCCGTTCTATAGTTCTCCAGGCCTTTCATCCTACACCGCACGACTCGGCAGAGCAAAGGAAGCTTTATTTACTATGCCCTGTTATGCCCTTGACATTTAAGACAAAAGTCCTCTACTTGGAGAAAGCGCGATTAACTGCTGGTGTGCTTTGGGCCCCCCAAGAAGGGCTGCCCGGCCACCAAACAATCAAATAGTAAATGGATTGTAGAGGCTATTGCCCAGGCTTATGAGGCGTGTGGTCTGCCTTCACCTCTTCAAGTAAAAGCACATTCTACGCGGGGTATTACTTCGTCCAAGGCTTTATTGTCGGGGGTTCCCCTCCAGGATTTGTGTGATGCAGCAGGGTGGTCTGCCATCATGAGATTTTGAGATTTTATAGCTGGGACCTTCCGGTTACTCTGGGATCTCATGTACTTATGTCCTGAGTTGTGCCAAGTAGCTTTACACTGGACAGGCATTTTGTCAGTATGGCATAGTCATAACTCATATAACTCATAACTCCTGTTTTCTGTCCATGAGCTCCCTCTGTTGCTCTGACCGAAGGGCTCACTCTTTTTAAAGAAATGTGACATTAAATATTATATTTTAATACTATTTTTCTAAATGTGTAAGCCTTTGGACTCAATAGAGTTGTTTTGTGCATTGCTGTGATCACAAATAAATGGGAGCAGGTTCAACTGAATATGTGTGTTCTCTTTTTATGTGAAATAATGATTGTAATAATGTGAAATAATGTTTGTTTCAGCATGTTTGATGTGCACTCCTGATCTAGTTAGTTTTAAGTCTGCTAGGTGGGGTTGTAACATTGTTCTATGGAGGCAGTTTAAGGGCAGGTTTTAGGTGCTGTGGGGCTACTGGCCCAACAGTGTAATCACAGCTTGATTTTGGCCTCACAGCTTGAGGTTTGAGGCTACTGGCCCGGCCTGGCACGCTGTTAGCCCTGGCTTGCACTGGCCTGACAGTGGAAAAGTGACTATTGACTTGCCTATGGCTGAGAAAATAGACTTGATACGATTAGGAGACAGGCATGCCTCCACCGTAGTCGAGTCCAAACCACTCCTAAAAAAGTAGTCCTCTGCATTGGAAAAAGTACACTCTACTTGGAGTTTAGCCATTTCCTCAGACTGAGCTAGAATCAGCCAGTCATCGATATAATTGAGCACATGAATGCCCTGGAATTGCAACAGAGTCAGAGCTGCATCCAAGCACTTCATGAATGGTCGAGGTGACAAGGCTAGGCTGAAAGAAAGAACCTCATACTGGTACCCAAACCTGAGGAACTTTGTGTGTTGAGGAAGGATGGATATATTTAAGTACGTGTCCTTTAGATCTATTGTGACAAACCAGTCCTCAGACTTGATTTGAGTCATGATATGCTTCAATGTTAAAGGGAATATCGGATGCAAAATTCACTTTTACATGGTCTTTGAACATTAATGTGTACACATTGTGTGTAACCAGCCACCCTATAATCGTAAAAATCCATCCATTCCTTTTAATAATCCCCATAAATCAGAAGCAGTGTCTGAGAACATGCTGTTCTAGTTTTCTCCCTACATTGATGTCATTATAGGGAAAAACCCTGGCCACAACTGGTAATGATATCTGTCCAGTTAGCATTGATCCAACCCTGAGTGATCCTCACACAGTCCACAGTCCACCCGAACATGCTCACCGCCTGAGTATGAAGTTGGACAAACAGTTGGTATGAGGTTCTCCACACTCCAGTTGTTGCTGCCGGGGTATCCGGCTCTGCTCTCTTCTGGAAAGTGGGAAGGGGAAAAGCAGGTCATTTGCATTTAAAGGGACACACAAAAATGCCATGTTTTTGCTCACCCCTAAAAAGTGGCAATTTTAACATGCATTAAAAATGATCTGTGGGTATTTTGAGCTAAAACTTCACATACACACTCTGGGGATATCAGAGACTTCTTTTACATCTTGTAAAAGGGACATCCAATGTCCCCTTTAACATCTTGAACCTGTACGTTTTCAAAGTATGGTTCAGTTGACACAGATCTAAGATAGGACACATTCTATGGCCTCTTTTGCCAACAGAGACTGGACTTCCTGCTCCAGCACCTGAACCTGCTAAGAACTGACCCCATTGAAGTGAAATGGACAAAAAAATGAACTGAATTCTGTAACCTCGTTCTATGGTCTGCGGGACCCATTGACACACATTTGGCAGAAGCCACCATGCTGACAAATAGTCTACCATGGGAATCAGTCTGTCAACGTTTCTGGTGCATTTTGAGTAGTATGTTCAATGCCCTGAAGCAGATGACCAGCAGGGAGCAACTGAACACACCGCTACAACAGCCTCCTCAGAGGGGGCGAGCCTCTCAATGCTTTACTGGGAAGAAAATGCTCAGCTAACTTACTTTTACAGCACACTTCCTGTTTCTCGGCAGGCCAGTCGATGTTTAACTTGGCCATGACATGAGTCACAACCTCCTCAAGCTTCTCATAAGCAGGGGAGAGAGCAAAAAATATTATTTATACATCGTTCATAGAACATTTTTACCTGAAACATTTATTCAGATGCCCAATGTTTTTTTAAATGTTACTACTTGTTTCAGAATGTTGAACATTCAAAAGTAATGTCCCCAAATGTTTGCAAAATTATAAAATGGAATGTTTGATGGAATGAAACAAACAATTATGAAAAAAGAAGCCTGTAGCTCATTGCATTACTAAATGCTAAACAAACCATTTTTGAAGATCATTAGATAAACAAAAGTTTTCAAGGACAAAGGACATTTCAGTTGTTATTTGAGTTAAAGAAACAAATCGACTAGTCCAATCTCATGGGAAAACATATCTATTTTATGGGGTTGCAATTTCGTATGAATTCGTAGAACGTGAATGTACGATTTTTAGAAAAAAAATAAGCATGAAGGTCCACCGCAAACATAACTGTCAGTGGGGCATAAGCATGAATTAGTTACCAATTCGCCAACATTTAAAATAGTTATGAATTGTCATGAAATTGTATTGAAAAAAAAAAAATCACTGTAATAGTTCTTGTGTATGTGTGTGTGTGTGTGTGTGTGTGTGTGTATGATAACACTTAATTTGAATCAAAACTGAGCTAAAATTAGCACATGGATTCTTGCAGAAGGATGTGTATTTACCTCTGTCTGGGATGAGAGAGTCAAGCACTTTCTGATGAAATCTGACTTCACCACATCCATGTGACTGCATTACTCAGGAGACAGTAAGGATTCAAGGACCTTTGGGTTTAGCTCACTAAAGTCCAGACAGAATCCCATTCAGAAGAAATGAACGAATGCACGAGAGTGCCGCAAATGTCTTTCCTGACATCCTCCCATCCCAAAACTAATCTCATCTTAATCTGGCACATAATTATCTTTGGCTGAGCTCGAGAGATTTCATAAGGAAACATTATACCTCATGCATGTGGAGACCAGTGCGGTTTCTTTTCTCAAAAGCATGACGCTGCCCCCAGTGGGCTGGGCTGGTTCTGCATGGATGGAACATAGAGGAAGGGAGCGTCGCAGTCCTTGCTTTCATGCGTCTTATCTCGAGATGTCTTTGAGGGTGAAGGTAATGTTGGGCGTTAGCTTATCACACTCATTTGTTCTTTTGTTTGCCCTTGATTGTGTGGAAAATGGTTCTTGTCAAAATACCCCACATCCGTCTTGCTCATTTAAATGTGTCATTTGTTATTAGTTATTACTTTTGCTTGTAGATTTTTGTCCCAACTAAAGCTGAAATTTAAGTTCAGTAACACTTCCGTTGATGTTCATGTGCTTCTAAATACAAGCATACGTCAACTGGTAAAGGCCATTTCAATCTGAGTGTGACGCACTCTACAGGCCGGATGACATTAGTTAAGGGGATAACAATTAGCAGATGCAATTAACCTTTAGAGGAACACCAATCTAGTAAAAGAGGACATGAAGAATGACCATCAACCATTATAAATCCCATATACTGCCTCTTATAACAAGTAAAATGACTACAAGGTCCTAGGTAAGTGCGATACAGAATCTTTTCTAAAATTACTTTAGAATATTAATATTTTTACTAAACTGATTTTTTTTTAATAAACTTTCTATGAGAGTTTCTATAATAATTTCTACAGTAGTACAGTTGCTATAGTTACACTAAATTAGCCAAAATAATTAGCCCAATTAATGTTTTTTTTTTTTTTTTCACTGAAACATGCTTCTTAATTTAAGGGAAAATTTCTGAATTCTAGTCAAAGTAATTTGTCTTGCACTATTTGTGCTATGAATGATGCTGGGGTTCTCCACCAAAAATATGAAGCAGTTCAACTGTTTTCAACATTAACAATAATCAGAAATGTTTCATATGCAGCAAATGAGCATATTAGAATGATTTCTGAAGGATCATGTGACACTGAAGACTGGAGTAATGATGCTGAAAATTCAGCTTTGCATCACAGGAATAGCCTACATCACATTTAAATATATTCAAAAAGACAGTAGTTCTTTTAAATTGTAATATTTCACAATATTTTGGTTTTGCTGCTTTAGCAAGCATAAAAGACTTATTTCAAAAACATTAAAAAAAAATAAAAAACTGTAAAAAAAACTGTAATTATTCCAAATTTTGACGGTAATGTACAAACAGATTTAGACCAAGGGCTTTAAATCTTTGGTCCATGGAAGAAATATATATTTATTCATATATTATATTATATTATATTATATTATATTATTAAATACAATTTTATTTAGCTAGTTTCAGTTTTCATTTTAATCTTAGTTTAAGATTTTGTAATTTTATTATGTGCTTTCATCATCATTTTTTTAAATATTTCTATTTAACTATTTTTTATTTCAGTTTTAGTATTTTTAGCACTGAAACTTATTTTTTTGCAGTTCTAATTTACATTTATATTTAAGTTTTTAATCTAATATTTATATATTTATTTATATTTCATTAGTTAACAATAACACTCCTCTCACTATACAATGAACTTCTGACATGGCGAAGGATGTAAAGGTAGTTAGGAAAAAGGTCAACATTTGCATACAGTCGTAACAATGAAATGTTTGTTAATGTCATTTAGAGGGCTGTCAATTTTATGTGTTCATGTAATGTGATTACTGTACTAAACAAACAATGCAAATATAATATTATTATTAATTATTAAAATATGAATATTATTAAGTCTAACTTGGACAGACTGACAAATTTGTCTTATGATAGGCGTATGTTCAATGATTTTAAAATAAAACTATATATTGATTTCTTGACACTTTTGTAATATCTGTTCAATGATTTTTCTGCCCCAATAATGTCTTTGAATTACCTGAATTTGTGGGCTTTCCTTGGTAAATAGTGATGTATAATATTAATTGTGATTCGCCTAATGAAGTTGATGTATAATGTAATATCTAATACAGAAAATTTGAAATCCCTGCATGTAAATGGTTGGACTAAGAGACTGTGTTGGTCCAGGTTGTCCATTGATTGAAGAGCAGACATTAATCACTCCCACACCTCTGCCAAAGACAACAAAGTCTCCAGCACTGACGTAACAGGGGCCGAGACCCTGTCATTCTACATGCAGCAGCATGTGTGGTCAGTATGATAACAGACACCGAGCTGTCATGCTCTTTGAATCCTTTTCACTCATCTCAGTAGCCAAGGATGCCAGTGAACCACCAGAATGAAAGGATCTGTGACGTGGAGGGGTGCAGGCAATGTAATTGTTTGCTTGTGACTCCTGTGGTGCGCTGGCATGTCTGATAACTGACAGGATGCTAATCACTTTGTCCTCAATAAGAAGCGGCTGACAACAGCTTGAAAATACAATGACACGAAACAATAACATGGCTGACTGGTTTGAATGAAGCTGTCCGCCCACACATCTACAACTGAAAGCTATAGGTGAAATGAACACAGTGCAACCACTTAATTTAAAGATTAATTTGACCTAAGTCACTCTAAAATAAATAAATAATACTTATTATACATATTTAATAGCAGCAACACTTAATAGTAGTACACTCAAAAAAAAAATGTAAAGACTTGTATTTTAATTGTATAGTAAATTTCCATCAAATTGAATTGAATAATCCTTATTCATATTATAAATTAAGAATGAGTAAAATAAATAAATAAATAAATAAATAAACAAGCATTAACAAATTATTAAATCATTTTGTATAAATCTTAAAGGTGCCCTAGGATTAAAAATTGAATTTATATTGGCATAGTTAAATAGTTAACTATGTACATGTACAGTACATGGAAATGACATGCAGTGAGTCTCAAACTCCATTGTTTCCTCTTTCTTATATAAATCTCATTTGTTTAAAAGACCTCCGAAGAACAGGCGAATCTCAACATAACACCGACTGTTACGTAACAGTCGGGATCATTAATATGTACGCCCCCAATATTTGCATATGCCAGCCCATGATCGAGGCATTACACAAGGGCAGCCAGTATTAATGTCTGGATGTGCACAGCTGAATCATCAGACTAGGTAAGCAAGCAAGGACAACAGCGAAAAATGGCAGATGGAGCAATAATAACTGACATGATCCATGATAACATGATATTTTTAGTGATATTTGTAAATTGTCTTTCTAAATGTTTCGTTAGCATGTTGCTAATGTACTGTTAAATGTGGTTAAAGTTACCATCGTTTCTTACTGTATTCACGGAGACAAGAGCCGTCGCTATTTTCATTTTTAAACACTTGCAGTCTGTATAATTCATAAACACAACTTCATTCTTTATAAATCTCTCCAACAGTGTGTAATGTTAGCTTTAGCCACGGAGCAAAACCTCAAACCCATTCAGAATCAAATGTAAACATCCAAATAAATACAATACTCACATAATCCGACGCATGCGTACAGTATGCATGACGAACACTTCGTAAAGATTCATTTTGAGGGTTATATTAGCTGTGTAAACTTTGTTTATGCACTGTTTAATTTAAAGGGGCCGCAGCATGAATCGGCACATTTCTAATTATGCCCCAAAATAGGCAGTTAAAAAAATTAATTAAAAAAAATCTATGGGGTATTTTGAGCTGAAACTTCACAGAAACATTCAGGGGACACCTTAGACGTATATTACATCTTGTAAAAAAAACATTCGATGGCACCTTTAATGGAACTAGGGAGTGGACCATTTAGTTTATGTGATTCGTATTCATAAATTTAGAGGGAAAAAAAAGAAAAAAAAAGTTGAAATTTATGAATACAAATCACATTGTCAAGATTTCACCAGGCTCCACAGTCACTCCCTTACTCCAAACTCATTCACCAGAGTATTGATCACTGCCACCTGCCAGCAATCACCACACTCATCAACCCTAGCATATAAACACTCCTATAAATACTCCTCCATCGCCATCTGTTCTGAGATGGAGAGTGGATAGACTCATCCATGGGGCACTGGCTTACCAGGTCAGTGGCACAGTGCCATGGACAGTTCGGTGGTAATTTGGAGGCTCATTTTGGGCATAATAAGTCTGCACAGGGGGCGCAGCAAGCTCCTATCCACAGATTGCTGAGGGATAGTGCTCTCAGTAGAGGTGGAATTTATTGGAATCACTGGAAGTTGCCTTGGAAGAGATCAAGGGAGTTCAAGAAAACAGTCAGGGAAACAGCCCTGGCCCCACTGCAGAACATCACCTGTTCTCCAGTATAGCACCGGTTGATGTTGTATGAGCCATGAGGTGCAAAAGACGATTCATGCAGGCAGCCCACTCTTAGGATCACAGGTTTTACTTGATAGCAAATGTAATCTCTGCCCAGGGCTCTACCAATCACTGACTATATCTTGTACTGGGATTTACTTGTGACTTTCTGGAGTTGGAGTTGCCTGCAGAGGCTTCCGGAGATGAAATTGCCAGCTGACCCAGAGTCGGAGGGCAGTACCTGTAATCACAAAACCAGGAGCAATCAATGTCACATTAGTAAGGGGATTCAACTAGACAAATATTCTGGGTCAGCCAGCAGAGTTTTTCATTGGGAAATAAAAAGTACTGTCCACTTTCATGGGTTCTATCTCTGGTTCTGAGGAGCTGGGTCTCTCTGGCTGGCGATGGGAAGAGGACTGCAAGGAAGGATACTCATCTAGACAGCTCTGCATTCATGACTCGGATCAACCTCAGTCGACTGACAATGGAGCAGTGAGCAGGTAAGTATATCAGGTGAATACACGCTTGAGGAACAGACTTGGATACATGAGGGAACATACACAAGTAAATATTTCTTGGAATCGTCACAGGGAACTTGGAAACACATAGAGATCGCTGAGTTGGGTTTGTGTCTGTTAGCGATTGCACTCGCGAATAGAGGCATAATAAGACCATGGCGACAGGAAATCCCAGTTGAGGTGTAATTATTGTGCAGACAGTGCAAATCCCACAGCGAAAAAGCCAAACAAAGAAAACTATAAAAATAAATGTTGAAATAAATAATATATAATATATATATATATATATATATATATATATATATATATATATATATATATATATATATAATATAATATTTACAAGTCTTTTGTTGGAATGTAGTCACAACAGCAGTTGTATAGTTTGAATTACAAACTTTCTTAAACAGAGGCTTCTATTGCTTTGCTTCACTTCAACTCCACACAACCAACCTGACTCTCTAGACTCAACTTCACTCTACCCACCATGTGCTAACTCCGGCAACCATTTTGTAGTCTAGGCCACACCCTGGAGTGTCCTATTCCACAGGTAAGTTTTACTTTCTTACATATGCACTTCTTATCACAATTATGCATATAAAAACAACATCTATCCATGATTAAATTACACTATAATACAATATAACAATACAACAAATGAATAAAAGATAAACCTTGTTTTACAGGAATATTGGAAACCCCCCTATGACATCATATCCAACATGGTTTCTCCCATTCAGAAGGCACGTCCACCATGTTTAAATACTCCACTCTCCACTTTTAAAACAATGCAGGTTTGGTCATTGGTGTTTTACAAGCAGGTAAGTTATATTTGTTATACTTTGTAACCCCATCTTAAATAAAAACTTAAAACCAGACATTTGTATGGTGTTTTTTTTTTATACTAACAATGAATGAGCCATGTTAACACTAACACACTGTACATATCCACTGCACATAACAAACAAATGCACATTGTATCCCCTCATAATTTAAACACATAAAACACAATGCATATGCATGATATCAGTGTCAATAAACAGACCGTGTTAATGCTGCAACAATCTATGTGTGTGTGTATTAGATATGGTGTATGTGCATACAGTCCAAACATGATCACTGGGTTGCTCCATGACAAGGGCATTAGTGTCCTTCATGCGGCCCAACCAAGCTAAAGCCCGATGATCAGTCTCTAGGGTGAACTTTCTACCCAACAGGTAGTATCTAAAGGAATCCAAAGCCCACTTCACAGCTAAACATTCTTTTTCTACCGTTGAATATCTCGATTGTCTTGGAAGAAGTTTCCTGCTAATGTAGGTGATGGGATGCAACTCACCAGGTTGTCCTTGCAGAAGTACAGCTCCCAGACCGAACTCTGAAGCATCAGTCTGTACTGTAAATGCCTGACCAAAGTTTGGACTCTGTAGAACAGGTTCTTTGCATAACACATCTTTCAAATTCTTGAAAGCACTTTCACACTCTGCTGTCCAATCAATATTATTGGGTTTATCCTTTTTTGTAAGGTTAGTAAGATCTACGGCTCTTGCAGAGAAGTGAAGGATGAAACGTCTGTACCATCCAGCTAGGCCCAGGAAAGATCGTACCTGCTTCTTTGAAGTAGGTCGCTCAGCATGCTTGATGACTTCAATCTTCCCGAGTTGAGGACGAATAACTCCATGTCCCAGTTTATATCCCAGGTAAGTAATTTCCTTTTTGGCAAGAGCACACTTGCCCGGGTGAATGGTAAGTCCTGCTGATTTTATTCTTGCCAGTACCTGTCAGATGCTGTAGATGCTCCTCTCATGTTTCACTGTAAATGATAATGTCATCCAGGTATGCTGCTGCAAACTTCTCAGTTCCCCGGAGAATCTGATCGATCATTCTCTGAAATGTAACAGGTGCTCCGTGAAGCCCGAAAGGTAAGATCCAGAAATGGTAGTGTCCAAAAGGCGTTTTCAAAGGCTGTCAACTCCCTGCTGTCTGAGCTTAACGTTGTCTGCCAATAGCCTTTGCATAAGTCCAGTGTTGTGAGAAACTTTGCACTACCAAGTTTTTCTATTAAGTCATCATGGGGTATGGGTCAAATTTACTCACTGCATTGAGTTTTCTGAAGTCCAAGCAGAATCTCAGTGTTCCATCCTTCTTTGGAACTAATACGATGGGATTATTCCACTCACTGGAAGAAGGTTCTATGGTTTCCATTTTCAGCATTGTCTCAATCTCCTGCTTCATGGTGAATACTAATTTCTCTGGATCTCTGTAAACACGTTGATTTATTGGTTTGTCTTTTAGGAAAATGTGATGTTGGACAAGGTCTGTTTTACCTGGTGTTTTCAGGAATAGTTGGTGAGGGATGCTCTCCAGCAGTTGTACCCTCTGTTCTGCATTCAAATGTCGCAAGTCCAAAGCACAGTCGTCCTGCTGAACAGGTAAGTACTGCTCCTCCACTTCATCCTCCTCCTGAACCGCCCTCACCAGCAGCTCATTTACAGCATTTACTGCAGTCTCTGGCTGGGAAGCTTGTTCATGCCACTTTTTCAGCATGTTAATGTGGAAGATCTGCAAAGGTTGATGTCCCGATGGAATTTCAATCTCATACGTCATGGAACCAACTTTCCTTTTTACCTGGTATGGACCTTGGCATTTGTTAGAAGTTTGTTGTCTGATGTTGGAAGTAGCAACAATACTTGCTCCCCTGGTTGAAATGTTCTTGCGCTAGACTTCTTGTCCTACCAAGCTTTCTGTTTGAGCTGTGCCTGTCGCAGATTCTCTTGAGCTATGGTGGTAGTTTGCTCTAACTTTTCTCTCATTTTAAGCACATATGAGTGTATGTTCTGTTTATGCAACTTGTCGTTGTCTTCCCAACTGTCTCTCAACACATCCAGTGGACCTCTGACTTGATGAGCAAACAGCAGTTCGAAAGGCGAAAATCCAGTAGTTGCTTGAGGAACTTCTTGATAGGCAAATAAGAGATAGGGTAACCATTTATCCCAGTATGCATATATAAACAAGATCTATCCATGATTAAATTATACTATAACACAATATAACAATACAACAAATGAATTAATAAAGATAAAACTTGTTTTACAGGAATATTGGAAACCCCCCTATGATGTCATACCGAACATGGTTTCTCCCATTCAGAAGGCACGTCCACCATGTTTAAATACTCCACTTTAACAATACAGGTTTGGTCACTGGTGTTTTACAAACAGGTAAGTTATATTTGTTAGACTGTGTAACCCCATCTTAAATAAAAACTTAAAATCAGACATATGTGTATTGTGTTTTTTTTTATACTAACGATGAATGAGCAATGTTAACACTAACACATTGTACATATCCACTGCACATAACAAACAAATGCATATTGTTACGTCCCAGAGTGTTTTAATGTCACTTTATTGTCAAATCCCTGTGTGTCCTGTGTTGTGCTCTGTTTCTCTTCCTCACTCTCTTACTCAGGTTAATTACCACCAGCTGCAACTCGTTGTGAGCATGCCTGAGTCTGAGCAGAGCAGTATATATGGTGCATTCAGAAGATCATGTGCTGAGGAACACATCTCCCCAGCCTTAGAAAGGAAATTGAATTGTCTGCCTGTGTAGGCTGTGTGAGAACAAGTGCTTACAGTTTTGAGTTAGGTGTGGGCCTATACTTTTGCTGTGTGTTAGCAACATTCTTTAGCTTGCTTATGGGTCTATCCGTGTGTGGGTAACTAGAAGGTATTGTATCGTTTAACTCTTAATTAGTATTTGGTTACCTGGGAATTGTAGGGAGAGAGTGCCTTTTTATTTTTGTGTACAATTGTTTTCTCCTATTTATTGAACAGAGAGGGAGCTCAGGGAAGTTTTTTTTTTTTTTTTTTTTTTTTTTTTTTTTTTTTTCATCTTTGTTTTTGTGCAGGGTAAGTAGATTCTTTAAACCTTAGTTAGCTCCTGTTTTGTTTATTATTTTAGGCCATACTCTCTCCTGAAGATTTATTCCCTCATGTTCTTTTGTTAAGCTCTTTTTTTGTATAAGGAAATAAACATTTTTACTTTCCTTTTAAAGTGGTGTTACGTTTTCCCTCTGAGTCTGCGGCTGAAGTGTGTCCTCCACATTTTTTTTTTTTTTTTTTTTTTTTTTTTTTTTTTTTACATCCTTGCGTTACTTTTTATTATTTTCTTTTGTTACCTTCCCTCCTAACCCCTAGACTAGGAGGGGAATGTAACAATATTGTATCCCCTCATGTCTTAAACACGTAAAACACAATACATTCAAATATTCAGAACATTGCACAAGTCTGCGTATGCATGATATCAGTGTCAATAAACAGACTGTGTTAATGTTGCAACAATATATGTGTGTGTGTGTGTGTGTGTGTGTTAGATATGGTGTATGTGCATACAGTCCAAATATGATCACGGGGTTGCTCCGTGACCGTGTCCTCATTCAAGGCCAGATGAAAACTGAACTGAGGTATGTGCTTATAAGTCACTGATGAGGTGAGTAACAATTAAAAGCTGATGGTGATAAGTACTTCAGTGACGATAATGATGATGATGATTATATTGGCATTTCTGTAGCTCAGGGGTTCTCAAACACATTCCTGGAGCCTCCCCAACACTGCATGTTTTCCATGTCTCCTTAATCAAACACACCTGATTGAGATCATCAGCTCATTAGTCGAGACTCCAAGACCTGAAATGGGTGTGTCAGATTTGCTTGTAAATTAATTTACTTATAAAATAATAAATGACTTATTTCATTAATTGCATTCATTTATGCGTCTACATAGATTTGTGACATTGTCACATAAGACACGTGTTTTATCCGCTCAATATATATAACATGATGGTTTTATGTATATTTGAGTTTTAGTTGGGTTACATGTTGTCTTAGCCATTTTATTCCTCTTACTTATTTTAATGTATGTCTTTAAATGAGTCTGGTCTTCCTGTCATGTGACTGATCACATGACAGGAATAAGGAAGTAAGCCAGCATAAAGGAGGCAGCATGGCAAACAAATATACACCTGTGGACAATTTCACATTGGGACTTTCAGCACGCTACTAGGACTCAAAAGGACTGTTTTAGGGTATGGTGTAAATGGACTCCACGCTTTTAAACAGCCTAAGTTATTCTAGTTTTATTGTGTTGTTTTAAGTTCCATGTAAATATTGTAAATACACCTTATTTATCCATTTCTGTTGTCTGTCTCATCTTTTTAAACACTCCAAACCTCTCACACAGTTTAATCTGACCCCATTTTAATTAATGTAAAATCGACCAATAGGGCTGATAGTTACAGATTAGATTACTTGCATAAAATCACTTGATATTGTCTTGCAACTGAAAAAAAGGTAAAATAAAACCACATATATATAAAAACATGATAAAGTCTCATCATCTTGATATCATGTTACATGCAATTACAGGGCCTATTCACTTTCCCTTCCCTTCAAGGAAATTATAGTGAATCACTGTGTTGCTTTGTTGCATAAAACATCTGCATCTGTAAATAGGAAAATTTCCTATGAAAGTCTATGCATAAAATTTCAGGCAGTCTGATACAAATATTAAATATCATAATGTTAGTGACTATATTCTTAAACAATGACTATATTCTATAACTACCATGTCTATCCCATATAGCCCTAACATGCATTTAGCTTCAGGTGCTTTGCTTTTGTGATAAAGTCAGTGGTGGTTGGATAAGATTCCAGAATTAAGCACATACTATATTCCCATAAATTCAAAGACCGTTATCTTCTTTCCTTTTAAATCAACATTATTGGCCTGAAATGCTTTCGGGAGCATTGAAGAGTGACCAAAGTAGCTGCTTTAATGATCCAATCATGTAGTTGTTCTGCTAGGACACACATACACACATAGGCCTACCCTGAATTAAAATCCACTGAGCTTCCTTGCTGTCTTTTAAGACAGCAAACTAACTGAAATGAACCTTATAAATGTTGTATATGGACACATTTCTCCTCGAGTGAGTAGATTTAAGCAGAACTTGGTGTTAGCATGTTGCTAAGCTAAAATTACAATACTGCAATCATGAAAACGACACAGCACACAAACTATTGTGTAAATAGTCTTGTTGAATTACATTTAACTAATTTTCATCTACATTTATTGGTACTGAATGAAATAAAATAATGCTGACTTAGTATTTGTTCAAATTTAGGAATATTAAAAGGCAACATATAGTTGGTGTTTAGGCAAGCAGTCACTAGGTCTACAGTGACATGTTGTTTTATCAAAATAACTTTTTTTTTTCTTCAGAAGACTTAAAAATTACATTACACAAGTAATAATTAATTCACTTTGCTCTTTGTTGATTTGTGCTTAATGAGACAAATTATTGTTACCTTTCAAATTATGTCTATTTAAATAAAGCTAATCTTGTCTAATTACTTAAGCACAACCTCACAAACATTATTGTCCCCAGTCATTTATTTTATGCTTTACGCTTTCTGCACAGCCATGTGTTTGCCATTAAATGGATCGTTGTCAGGTGATTGTACTCATTCTCAATCACATCACACCAGTGAAGACAAAATAACACAGGGGGATCATAGTGCTACACCTCAAACAGAACAACTGCCATTCTCCATGTGGAAGTGCACGTACTCTAAGAACAAAGTTTATTAGTCATAGAATCAACACTAAACCAGTATGTGCAATGCACATCTTATGTCGTGTTTTAACATTGCACAACACTGTTCTTCCCCAGTTTAATTTTCTCTTGTTGCTCAACATTTTCCCACTCATCCTAGTGATATTGCTATACACTAGGAGGTGAGTTAACTAGCTGATTAGAGTGTGGCACCAGGTGTCTTCAATATTGAACCTTTTCACAATATTCTTATTTTCTGAGATACTGAATTTGGGATTGTCCTTAGTTGTCAGTTATAATTATCAAAATTAAAAAAGAAATAAAGGTCCCACTTTATATTAAATGGCCTTAACTACTATGTACTTACATTTAAATTAATCATTTGATACAATGCACTTATTGTGTACATACATGTTTTTACATTGTATTTATAGTTTAAAAACACCTGCATGTAATTACATCTGTAATTAATTTCTGTATTTACATTTATAATTACACTGTTGACCCATCCCTTACACCTTACTCCTACCCTTAAACCTACCCATACCATCAAAGCTTTGCCTAACCTTACCCGTATCCCACCTCAATAGCAGCAAAATTGATTTGCAATTCAATATGAACCCAATAAGTACATTGTACCTATTTTTTGATGTAAGTACATAGTAGTTAAGGCCACTTAATATACAGTGGGACCGAAATAAACATTTGAAATATATCAGTCTGTGTGTAATGAATGACTATAATATACAAGTTTCACTTTTTGAATAGAATTAGTGAAATAAATCAACTTTTTGAACATATTCTAATTATATGACCAGCACCTGTATGCTATTCTAGGTGGTTGCTTTCTAGCCCAAGTCAAAATAGTCCATACCTAAGTCTATGATATTATGGTATCTAGAAATGGCTTGTGTCCCTTTGCCCCTTCTATGGAATATTGTATGTTTTAATGTCATCCAGAAGAAAACAAGGTTGGTAAGACTTCTTGAAATTAAATAGCACATCTGTCCTTAACAAACTGCACAATCTAATGGAACCTTCATTTATTCTTAGGACAAATTTAATTAACTCTGAATCAGTACTGTAAAATTTTCCAAGGTCTTTACAATTCCAGCTGTTTAAAATACATTTTTATAGCTTTGAGGGAAAATCACACTGACAGCAATTAGCTGCAACATGAGCAGTTCAGCGAAATGCATTGCACAATTAGTGACAGAAACTGTTGATGAAGAGACCTAAACTAAAGTAATTAATTCTGTTAGTTTGGTTGATTTGTGCATGAGTTCCTCTATTCATTTTCCAAACCACTTGACCACTATGTAGGGTCACAGCGATCCTGGAGCCTAGCTGAAGGCAGGGAAACACCCCCAAAAGATGGCCAGTCTATTAGAAAGATAACAGGGACATGCACACATACACTCACACCTACAGGCAATTTAGTGTCTCCAATTCATCTGGCCTGCCTGTTTTTGGATTATTGGGGAAACTGGAGAAATGAACAAAAATGCCTCCTAGTTCAGCCGGGACCCCCTGGTGTTGTGTCATGACGTTGTACACAGAAGCTACAAAGGGGAGCCAGCACACAACAGCTGGCTGACAAGCTCGAGGCAGCTTCGGCCCTTTCTCAGCTCTCATCAGCCAGCTCTATTGTTCCCATTCAGGTGCTTGAAGCCAGCGCTGCGGCTTCTTCTGCCCTGGATGAGAACCCAATGCTTGAATTATCTAGTTCTGAGGATCTAGATGTTCTAAACAACGAGGCAGGAGAGATTGAGGATTCGCCACCTCAATCCCCTGCTTCTGAGGAGCTGCTGGAGGACCAGAGCAGTGGCCAAATTAAATATTGAATGGCCATCAGAGAAGCAGGAGGCACAAAAGAAAAGAAAACTTGATGAGTGCTTCCTACAGGCTCGGTCTTAGCCTTTACATCGGGGTCTACCTTTCTTTCCTGATCGCCATTCTCATCAAGAATTTCAAGCCCAACTGTACATCATTATTCCTCCATCCTGGGCTTGAAAGAGAACAGCTATGGGGTGATGCCTTGGGTTGAGGCGACTTTAGCATCTCACCCGATGGTGTGTCATCCATTAATACTCCTACGCTGCCCACCAAACCCTGTCACACAACTTCTGCATTGGTGGGCAAGGCATATATGGCGGTGGGTCAGGCTGGTGCATGCCTGCATATGATGGGCATCATGTAGGCATACCAGGCCGACATATTAAAAGATTTAGATGACAGTGGGGAGGTCGGGCTCAACAACATTAAAGAACTGCTTCGAGCTGCAGACTTGTCTCTCTAGGTCACTAAGGAGATAGCCAGCACCATCGGCCACTCCATGGCAGCATTAGTGGCTACAGAGAGCAACGCAATGGAAACAAGCCACAACACAATGAAATCGAGCCACAACACAACGGAATGAAGCCATAGAATGAAGGTCAAAACAACACTCTCACCCGAAGTCTTCTAAGCAGAAAGGCAGATCTGAAGACTGTCATTCAGGTAAGGAAGGCTTCGGGAAAGTAATCCTGATGCTCTGTGCAGGCCTCTTAGTGCAGTCCACCACTCCTGAGCAACATGTCCTTCAACCAATAAGCCCATTTAGGTCATTTGTCACTTCCCTGAAATACGACCCATAGGAGCATTTACTAAAGTTGCGCCCCTATCGATAACAGGACACTTTCATTTTAATACATGAAATATGACCCATAGGAGCGTTTACTAAAGTTGCACCCCTATTGACAACAGGACACTTTCATTTTAATGCATTGTACCCTTTTATCTGCGTCATACTTTGGGTTTCACGAGGCTCAATTGGTAGAGCATTGCAATATATGCAATCGTCATCATGTGATCGTGGGTTTGATTCCAGGGAATGCATGTGCTCATAAAGTGTATATGCACTATAAATCACTAAGGGTAGGTTTAGGGTAGGGAGATTTTTGCTAAATGGAAATAGGACAAATGGCGGGTAAGGGACCGTGTAAAAAGTCTACACATTGCATTTAAATGAACAATTTGATTGGTAACGATGGTCATACATAATTTCATGATGACAGACGTAACACAACACTGTCATTATTTTTATGCCAGCTAGAGGGCACATGACTTTAAAAACGTAAATATACGTCGTAATAAGGTGCTTGAAAAAAACGACCTATAGGGTCGTTTTTTGGAGGAGAACAGTCTCCTCCTGAGGCATGTAGAAAATCTTGTTCGGTTTTCCCCTGCCAGCCAGCCACTTCAGGGCACCAAACCGTTTCTCTGATGGTCTTTCCCCATCCACACTTAAGGTCTATGTGACAGCCATAGCTGCCTTCCACATGCCTTTACGCACTGGCTCTCTGGGGAAACACCAACTAATTGTTTGTTTCATTCATGTTGCTCGGAGGATGAGGCCTGTCGTCCAAGCCAGGGTTCCTGTTTGGGACCTGGCAGTGGTTCTTGATAGGTTATCCCTGGCAGCAGTCAAACCTATTGACAACATGTTGGTGAAGTTTGTCTCTTTCTAAGTGGCCTACCTGCTAGCTATTACATCCCTTAAAATAGTTGGGGACCTGCAAACTCTTTCTGTTGCTCCCTTTTGCCTCAAGGTCACTCCTGGGAGGGTTGAGGCCATTCTCCACCCTAGGCTAGACTATGTGCCCAAAGTCTCATCTAATGGCCATCTAAATGGCATGGTCGGTTATCCTGCAGGCCTTTCAACCTCTACCACATGTGTCGGCTGATCAAGTAAGGCTACACCTATTAAGCCCTGTCAGAGCCCTCAAGGCCTACGTACGTAGGTCCTCGGGTTGGAGGTTTAGGACTGCCATGGACAGATGAATTCCTAAAGTTTGTTATTCTTCATATTTTTTTGTGCTGTGGTTAGTTCACAGCAGTGACAGAAATTAAATTTTCCAATAAATTTATGTTACCTAATTAAATATAACCTATACATGATTTATTCTCTAAAATCATTACTTTTAATGGTAACACTTTACAATAACTGCACGCTAATCAGTTGTCAGTGGTTCATAAGATCATTTAGAAAGTGTAAGTAAATGATAAACTTTTTAAATCTACATTTATACATCTTATTAATTAGACATATAGTAATAGTTACTCAGTGTGTTAATAAATGCTTTATTAATGTCAGCAGGTAAACACGGGACACAGAGGTAAGTGAAGGTAATGTGGCAGGTTTATTGACAACAGCAATGAATCAACACAGACGAAGGAGAATCCAGGTGAGTAAACGTATTGATGGAAAGTCTTAGATAATGTCTTATCTGAATACTGAAGTCTTTCTCTTTTCCAGGGCATGGAGCAAAGCTGAAGAGGCTAATGATGATCACTAGCGAAGGCAGAAGGGAATCCAAGGATCAGGTATGGAACGACTAGGTAAGGTTGAGACCTGACAGTGAGTGGGGAGAAGTGCTGCTTTTTGGTGCTGGTGAGTGACTGATGACAGGTGCAAGTGATTAGAAGTCCGGTGATTGGGATCTGATGATTGTGGTGGGTGGAGATGGTGGTGGCTGCGTAGACTTCCTGACAGTACCCCCTCCTCCAGGGGCGGCTCCTGACACCCTCCGACAGCGACGGGGTCGACCACGGCCTCTGGGTGCGGGTCAGTCCGGATGGGCTTGGTGAAATTCGGCCAGGAGAGCGGGATCTAGCACATCATCACGATGGATCCAAGACCTTTCCTCAGGACTGTATCCTTCCCATTCGATTAAGTGCTTGAGACGGCCACCCCGTCGCCGGGAATCCAGGATCTTATCCACTCAGATCCAAACCCAGATCAGGGTTTCTTCGAGGTACTGGCGGTTCCTCCGGTGCTGTGGAAGAGGCAGACACAGGTTTAAGGAGTGATACGTGAAATGATGGGTGAATACGGTACCTTGGGGGGAGTTGGAGACGGTAAGTGACTTCATTAATCTGCCTCTCGATGGTGAAGGGACCTATGTAGCGGTGACTCAGCTTCTGGCAAGGCTGGCGGAGACGCAGATCCCGTGTTGAGAGCCAGACTTGATCTCCCGGATGATAGACGGGGGTAGATGTACATGGGCTGAGTCCCACACTCTCTCGCTCACTCGAAACCAGTAGTCATTAGCTGGAACATCCGAGGATTCCTCCGTCCAGGGAAATATCTGGTTGGTACCTGAGTACGCACTGAAATGGGGTAAGGCCTGTAGTAGTCTGCTTGAGAGAATTTTGTGCGTACTCGGCCCATGCGAGGAAACGGTTCCAGCTGTTCTGGTTGTCGTGACAGTAGGCCTGGAGATATCTCCATATTTCCTGTATCTTCCGCTCAGTCTGGCCATTCATCTGGGGGTGATATCTGGAAGAGAGGTTGACTGAGACATTGAGGAGTTTGAAAAAAACAGTCCAAACATGGGAAGTGAACTGTGGCCCACGGTCGGAGATGATTTCCTCTGGAATACCAAAGTTGCGAAACAGCTGATGGAAGAGAGCTTCTGCAGTTTCCATAGTGGTAGGTAAGCCTTTCAGAGGAATTAACTTGCAAGCCTTGTAGAATCTATCCACAGCTACGAGGATACATGTAAATCCATCCGAGTTCAGCAGGTCAGTGACAAAGTCGACTCCGATGTGGGACCATGGGCGATGTGGGATGGGTAGTGGAACCAGCTTGCCAGTGGGTAGGTGACGTGGAGTTTTGGAAATGGCACAGACTGAGCATCCTTGGACGTGTAGGGAGACATCTCGGGCCATACTGGGCCACTAGTAACAAGCCTGAAGGAGCGAGAGAGTTCGCTGGCTGCCTGGGTGTCCAGAGCCAGGGGAAGCATGTAGTGAGCCCAGAAGGTCTTTCCGTAAGGTGGTTGGTATGTTGATTTTACCTTCTGGGCCTCCCTGCGGAGTGGGTTCGGAAACTGTGGCGGCGCGTATCTGGTCATCCAGGTCCCACTGAATGGGACTTACGAGTATGGCTGGAGGGAGGATGGCCAGGTTTGAATAGCTTGAATCTTCCCCTGGTCCATTTCGATACCCTCTGCACTCACGATGTATCCGAGGAACTGTACCGTGGGGCGATGGAACTCACATTTCTTGAATTTTTAAGTAGAGATGGTGTTTCCTGAGTTGTTCAAGGACCTGCTTCACGTGGTGGCGATGTTTGGCCAAGTTACGGGAGTATATCAGAATATCATCAATATAGACTATAACAAAGCGGTGGAGGAACTCCCGGAACACCTCGATCATAAATCCTTGGAAGATGGACGGTGAGTTGGACAGGCCGTATGGCATGACCTGATATTCATAGTAGCTGGAAGGGGTGATGAATGCCATCTTCCACTCGTCCCTCTCCCAAATACGAATGAGGTTGTAAGCGCTCCACAGATCCAGTTTCGAGAAGATGCGGGACCCACGGAGTTCCTCGAGAGTGGCAGGGACCAGGGGAAGAAGATAGGGGAGTTTAGCTGTTTGACTATTTAGGATCTGGTAATCAATGCAGGGCCGCAAGCCTCCGTCCTTCTTCCCCACGAAGAAGCTCGAAGAAGCCGCGGGAGATGTAGATGGTCTGATGAATTGCTGTTGAAGAGCCTCCTGGATGCATTCCTCTATAGCCTTGCGCTCCAGGATGGACGGGATATATACAACCTTTAGGTGGAGTAGCCCCAGGCAGCAGGTCAATGGCACAGTCCCATGGCCGATGAGGTGGTAAGCTGGTGGCTGCCTGTTTGCTGAATACATCCTGGAACGTCAAATAGTCAGATGGGATCTCAGGGTTATTCTGAGTTTCGGGGCTCTCCACACGGGTGGAATGTAGGTGAACGGTAGATTCACATACCGGTTCTGGAACTTAAGAAATGCTACTTTGAAAGCAGGCTGGACTCAATCGCAGAATCTCACTAGAATCCCATCTGACTTCCGGAGAGTGTTGAGTGAGCCAGGGGCGTCCCAGGATGATGTCGATTTTGGGTCCCTCCAGTACCAGAAACGAGTTGAGTTCGCTATGCAGACATCCTACTTGTAATGTGATAGGTGGTGACTTGAATCTGACCCTTCCACGTCCTAGCGGTTTTCCCTGAATGGTTTCCACCTTAAGTTCTTCATGACGTTGAAAAGGTAACTCCAGTCTTTTTAGTAGGTTCAGCGAGATGAAGTTCCCGGAGGAGCCCGAGTCCAGGAGGGCACGTACTGAGGGCATGTACAACATAGCTAGGGGTGAGTAGTTGTACTTTGAGAAGTGTTAATTTAGAAATTGATGGATCACATTGGATGGTACTCAACGCAGGACGTGGATGACGTGTGGGACATATACGAATCAGGCGTCCAGATCCGCCACAATACAAACACAGTCCATTTGCAATGCGACATGCACGTTCTTACTGGGAAAGACGACTGGATTCAATCTGCATAGCTTCTGGTACTGGAGGACAGGCAGCGGGTGAGAGCGGTGAATGAGTGATTATTTCAGGCATTCAAGCTGTAAGTTGTTGAGATATTTTCACAGCTTTCTGCATAAAGCTCTCCAATCCAACTGTGTTATCGTAGATCACCATTTGGGTAAGAAGCTGTGGGTTAAGACCTTGTCGATAGGCAGTGCCATCTCATTCCAACTACAGGAGGCCGCTAGAGTTCGGAACTGCAGAGTGTATTCGCTAGCTGAGGAACTTCCTTGTCTCAGGCGGATGAGTTGGTCAGAGGCCGATAGCGCTCCTGTGGAGAGACCAAAAACTTCTTGGAAATGAGAGGAAAAGTCATCAAATGAATCAACAAGGTTAGAGTGGGAATACCAGATGGCTAGAGCCCAGAGTAACGCTCTTCCAGAAAGAAGGGAGATAAGAAATGCCACTTTAGATCGTTCATTGGCGAACTTACGAGAATGCATTTCAATATACAAGGAAACTTGGTGTAGAAAACCGTTACATTCAACCGCCTCACCCGAATAGTTGGAGGGAAGGGCCATGGGACTGGTAGAGGCAGATTGATGGTGTGGATCTGGAGATAGAGCCACACAAAGGGCGCTGACCAGCCCTTCGAAGGGATTTTCTGTGGCGGGAGCTAAGCGCTCCATCTCCAGATGAAGTTGTTATGGTCGGGTCTTCTGTCAGCAGGTAAACATGGGACACAGAAGTAAGTGAAGGTAATGTGGCAGGTTTATTGACAACAGCAATGAATTAACACAGACGAAGGAGAATCCAGGTGAGTAAACGTATTGATGGAAAGCCTTAGATAATGTTTTATCTGAATACTGAAGTCTTTCTCTTTTCCAGGGCATGGAGCAGAGCTGAAGAGGCTGATGATGATCCCTACTGAAGGCAGAAGGGAATCCAAGGATCAGGTAGGGAACAACCAGGTAAGGTTGAGAAGGGAGAAGTGCTGCTTTATGGTGCTGGTGAGTGATTGATGACAGGTGCAAGTGATTAGAAGTCGGGTGATTGGGATCTGATGATTGTGGTGGGTGGAGATGGTGGTGGCTATGTAGACTCCCTGACAATTAACATGTATTCCTACTGTAATTCATGATAAATTCAGGTAGTTATAAAACATTTAGTAGCTGTCAGTTAACTATTTTTGTGAGCTCCTCTAAAGTGAGGACTATTTGTCTCGTAAAGCTTTTACAAAGTAGATTTAAAGGCTCAGTTATATTCTAAACAGAAAAAGGAAACAAACACAACACAGAACATAGAAATATTTATTTCAAGATTCAAAAATGAAACTGTACACTTGATATAACATGAAAAATTAACCTCTGAAATGTCATAGAAAATAAAAAAGGAACTAAACAAGCAAAAAAATGAACAAAAAAGAACAAAATAAGAAGTGAATATAAATAAAAAACAGCAAAATGAATAACCATCAACAAAATAAGCAAAAAAAAAAAAAGACCTAACAAAAAGCAACAAAATTAAGAAAATTAGCAAAATATTTGGTGTAGTAAGAAGCTACTCTCAATGCTACAATTGATTTAAGCACTATAGGGGAAAATAGTTCTGTTTGACCGGTTGTGAACATGTGGCAAACATGCCAAAGAATTTGGTTTAAATAACTTCTGATGATGACATCATCAGAATGCGCACACCAGAGGCTATAAATAGACGTGTGACAGGTGTGCTCATTAGGTTCTTTTGTCTTCAGAAACGCGTTGTGTGACGTGTTCTATTCAAACCTCTTCTCAAACTATCCCTTTTTCTAGGAGGTAGTTTTGTCAGGCAGGAATAAAGCCTTTCTCACTCTCTTTCTCTACAACGAAAAAAGAGAGAATCATGTCGAGAGAATGGCGAGTACAAGAACTGTGAGTTGCTCTCAATTAAAGTGCTTTGTGCTCATCTTGCTCATATCGCGAGTCGTTCTGGTTGAGGAGCAGGAGACGGGTCCTTCCCTTTCTCTCGTTCTCTCTTCAGATCGCGTTGTCCTCCCGTCTGCTGAGGCTAAGGACATAGGTTCTCTTGTAAATAAAGAATCTAGTGGCTTGGATCTCGCATCTGCCGAGGAAATGTGCAGATTTCGGGTCCGCTATATATGTATGTAATGTGAGGGAACTGAGCAGATGGGAGATTCCCTTCCTCTCTTGTTCCTATGTACGCGTGCAAACGAATTGTGTGCGTTTGCAAGCTATGATTTTTCTTTGTTGAAACTGCTCTAATATGAAAATGACTATATTCAGCCTTTCATCCAGCCAGGATGATTTACTTGTTTCATTGATATTTGGCTGCATTTAAATCTGAGAAAGGATTTAATACTCATCTGATTTAAAAAGTTGGATGCTTGTATTAGCCCTTAAACAGGCAACGTGTACCACAGGATGCATACTCTTTATTCTCTTGTAGGAGGCATGAGAAATAATTTTTCATCCAAATTATGTTATCATTACGATAGTTGAGTCTGTTTGGAGTATGAGGGTAACATGACTTGGTTAAAATTTTCTGTGCTCGTTCTGTCTTTTTATCTCTTCTGGGAGCTCAATCATCACTTAATAAGTCAGCACTCCCCACCAAGCCGTGCAAAATAAAATTCATGCTTGTAGGGAAGGTGTTTCAGTCATCGGGTCATGCTGGTGCTGTTCTGCAAACTATGGCAGGCGCACCAAGCTGACCTGCTGGGAAAAAAAGCCCCCGGGGTGGGGCACATAAAAATATTTTAAGTAGCTCCTTTCCGACACCATCAAGTCACCGCTGTTCCATCCCCGCCACCTCCAGTGTTTCGGGGGGCAGCGGTTTCCAGATAAATGTTAAATATTTGGTTGCCTCCTGCTGTGTCCAAGGACACGGGATATTTAACATTCACCCATCAAGACATTGCATCACAAGACATTGTCACCAGACACTGCGTCAAAATATGTGCCCATTTTAGAGAAGGTGGCAGCAAACTACTGCCAAACATATCTCCTTGGGTTTTGAGAACCGTAGAAAAAGGCTACAAAATACAGTTTGCGCACTTTCCTCCGCGTGCAGAGTGGTGTCCACTGCCATGAAACCGGAACAGGCACACTTACAAAAACTGCAAACTCTGCTGGACAAAGGGGCCATAGAAAATGTCTCCCTCCCAGACAGACAGTCAGGTTATTACAGCCACTATTTTCTGGTTCCCAAAAAAAAGTTGGGGGAGTTGCGTGGGATTCTTTGCAGTATGAACTGTTCTCTCAGAACATTCAAGTTCAAAATGTTGACAGTCAAAATGATTGTGTCTCAAATTCAAAACAAAGATTGGTTTGTCACAATCAATCTCAATCCAAATATTTTCATATAGAAATTCTGCCACATCACAGGAAGTTCCTGAGGTTTGCTTATCTGGGGTTGAGACTCAACACCAAGAAAAGCATTCATGGGACTCGGTCACCATTCAGACACAGCTTTCCCCCCCGCACATGTAGAGTCCATCTTAAGCACCCTGAGTGATATTTGGCTAGGCCATGAAATAACTTTCCATCACTTTCAAAGAGTTCTAGGTCTTATGGCAGCTGTGTCCAGGGTGATAACTTTGGACCTTCTGCACATGAGACCGTTTTAGCTGTGGCTCAGAGCCAGGTGATTTTGTCCAAGGACTACTCCCCAGAGGCAGAAAAGGGTAAGGGCACAAGGTAAGTGCTTTGTGCCCTTTCAAAAATCCATGCTTATTGTAAACGCACATTCTGAGCACTTTGTGCACTTTCTAAAATACATGTTTATGGTAAGGGCATGCGCTGAGTGCTTCATGCGCTTTCTATCTGGATGAGTCCCCGGTTTGCAACCGTGGGTCCCTCTCTAGGAGAATTTTTCCATTGTTCATGAAAACAGACGCCTCACTCCCATGCCTTAGTGGCTCAAAACAAGAGATTAGTCCCCTATTAAATTCCAAGTTTATGGTAAGGGAACCCTGACTATCTTCCAAAAGTTCCATATTCGACCATACATCCAGTCATCCTTGAAGCCTTCTGTCCTCCACCGTTCACTTCGCCAGAGCAGGAGAGACTTCACTTACTGTGTCCAGTTTGCGCTCTTAAGATTTACGTCCACTGCACTAGAGAGTGGCATAAGTCAAAGCAGCTGTTCATTTGTTATGGGGGCCATAACCAAGCTTCGCCTCTAGGTGTGAGGGCTCATTCTACCAGAGGAGTTGCATCCTCCATGGCTTTAACAAGAGGCACCCCCTTGCAGCAAATATGTAATGCGGCAGGCTGGTCCTCTCCGCACACAATTATTAGATTCTATAGTTTGGTTGTTCACGTTACTCTAGGCTTGCTTACTCCGTTACTCACGTTATGCGTTCTTGAGTCGGCATCCTAAACTTGTGTTTGAGGCTTTTCTCATGTTTGTGCGCACACATTACACAATCTTGAGGGGTCCAGACACTTCCAGTGCAGTTGCATTGATATTCTCCTTCCACATAGTGCTTAAATCAAGCGCGGCATTGAGAGTAGCTTTTGAATGGGAATGTCTTGGGTTACTTGACTGTAACCCTGTTCCCTGAAAAAGCAGGAACGAGATGCTGTGCTTCATTGCTACTCTGAGGGCATGTTCAAGATGTTCTTCAGACAAAATGACCTGATGAGCACACCTGTCACACGTCTATTTATAGCATCTGATGTGCGCATTCCAATGATGTCAACATCAGAGGTTATTTAAGCCAAATTCTTTGGCGTGTTTCCCACACGTGTTCACAACTGATCAAATGAAGACGTTTTCCCCATAGCGCTTAAATCAAGCACAGCATCTCATTCCCGCTTTTTCAGGAAACAGGGTTACAGTCAAGTAACACAAGACTTTTTCTTGTTTCAGTTTCATGGTTGAGTGAAAATTCAGTGCAAACAGTGAGTCACAATGAAGTGCCAAAATTCCACATACAATCTTAGTGTGACAAAATCCAAATAAATTCTACATTTCAAACTGAAGACACAATTAGCTGAGAGAGAAAAAACAAATATACTTTTTACAATTAATCAAACAATATATGAATTTACATTTTATTTAAATTCTTGCCATCTCATTGCTCTTACACTGGTTACAGTGACTGAATATGACTACTTTACTTTCTTGAAATGTCATGAATCACTCTGCAAAATGCACCATCATAGTGTTTCTTTGCCAGCCATTCATTCCACTCAATCACTGCAAAGTGCTCAGAAAGCAAATTCTGAGACCGATTTTATTTGTTGTATTTTGGCACTCCTGTAATCCAGCTGTCACGATCACCGTCAGTTGCTGGACTCCAATACCCATAATCCTCCCTGCCAGTCACATGCTCACACTCCACACCAATCACCCTCTGCCACATACAGCTTAGCTCATTCTCTGGACTATTTAAGACTTACACACACATCATCGCATTGCGAAGTCTTGTTTCACCCTTTGTGCAATTCCGAGCATTATTATCCTGTCTGCCTGTCTGTTACCGATCCTGTTTGTTACCCATTTACGATTCTCCGCTGCCTACCTTTGGACTGTGTATTGTTTCCTGACCTGTGATAGCTATCTGCCTGCCCCGATCTACTGCCTGTATCCTGACCACGATTCTGCCTGTCCCTTGCTGTTCCTGTTTGTTCCTGTAAACTTACTATTTACTAATGCTTAACTAATAATTCAAAGCGTGAGTTATTATAAAGTGTTACCCATCTGATAAATAAATTCAATAGAATAATAAGACACTATAGGGCTGTTACCAATCAAATGAAACCAGTATCACAGAAGCTGCATCTGAAGTGGCATTTACATGCATTTACGCAGACTGTTTAATGCAGCTCAGAGGTTAACCTGTGGTTACGAAAGCATAAATAATGTTTTTTTTAATAAAAACATTGATGATATATCAAATGATTTTTAAAACTGAAAAGATACTTTAAATATGAAACTAAAACCACCAGTAGGTGGCGGCAAGTCATGGTTAATGAGCGAATCATTGAGTCATCAATCATTAAGTTAATTCAACTGATTCAAATGGACTGATTCATTCAGTAACGAAACACCACTGTGTGTTACTCAGAGATGGAAAACAGTTCTGTTGTGGCTTTGCTTGGAACTATTTTCATCTGTGAAATAGAGCAAAACAGGCAACATCTACATGTATCTAAAATGTAAGTCACTTAATTGTTTATTAAACTGTTGTATAAAATCAATATCACATTTGCAATTGTGTTCTCATTCTTTGTGTGATTGCTTAACTATATCATAAGATATAAATATAGCCTAAAAGACTAATATTCACACAGGGGATTTTTACTGCATTTTAATTGAGTAAATCATGCAATGAGAGCATGCACTCTTAAAGGTGCCCTCGAATGAAAAATTTAATATATCTTGGCATAGTTAAATAACAAGAGTTCAGTACATGGAAATGACATACAGTGAGTCTCAAACTCCATTGTTTCCTCCTTTTTATATAAATCTCATTTGTTTAAAAGACACACCGACTGTTACTTAACAGTCGGGGTGTACGCCCCCAATATTTGCAGATGCCAGCCCACGTTTCCAACATTATAAAAGGCATTAGACAAGGGTAGCTAGTATTAACATCTGGATGTGCACAACCAAATCATCAGACTAGGTAAGCAAGCAAGAACAATAGTGAAAAATGGCAGATGGAGCAATAATAACTGACATGATCCATGATAACATGATATTTTTAGTGATATTTGTAAACTGTCTTTCTAAATGTTTCGTTAGCATGTTGCTAATGTACTGTTAAATGTGGTTAAAGTTACCATCGGTTATTACTGTATTCACGGAGACAAGAGAGCCGTCGCTATTTTCATTTTTAAACACTTGCAGTCTGTATAATGCATAAACACAACTTCATTCTTTATAAATCTCCCCAATAGAGTAGCATTAGCCGTTAGCCACGGAGCACTATCAAACTCATTCAAAATCAGAAGTAAACAATGTAACAGTATACAATACTCACATAATCCGACGCATGCATGCCGCATGCATGACGAACACTTAGTAAAGATCCATTTTGAGGGTTATATTAGCTGTGTAAACTTTGTTAAGGCACTGTTCAAGGCAAGCGCAAGCTCTGTGGGCGTGGACCACGGGATTTAAAGGGGCCGCAGCATAAAATTGGCGCGTTTATAATGATGCCCCAAAATAGGCAGTTAAAAAAATGTATTAAAAAAAATCTATGGGGTATTTTCATCTGACACTTCACAGACACATTCAGGGACACCTTAGACTTATATTACATCTTTTAAAAACATAATCTAGGGCACCTTTAATGCATAGGCGCAGTACTATAACCTAAACCGAAAAGGCGACATGTGAGGGACATACTCAATAATGTCAGATGCACATTGTTTAAACAACAATTATTATATTATCAGCCAGCTTTCGTGCAGTATGTACATCAGATGACCTCATGCGAGGTTGAGACTAGGGCCTTTGTCACCTTTGTGGACATGTGTTCATAAATTCAATGAGACCATAGGGCAGGGGTGGGCAACTCTGGCCCTCAAGGTCCACTGCCCTGCAGACTTTAGTTAGATTTAGTGTTTGATTAGACCTGGAACTCTGTAGGACAGTGGACCTCAGGGGCCAGAGTTGCCTACCTCTGCCATCGAACGCCCCACTTGTCTTTTTATGGCTCAGAAGGATGCCCGTGAGTACCCAATATGCGACTTTTGTGTCGGAGTGCTGCCCACAATGCTATGACTCTGACACCCAGGTGTGGACTTAACAGCACAACATTCTATCACCCTCCAAAGAAAGGACACCAAAGTGTGAACTTTGGACTACTGGGACTGAGGGCGTCATTTGGGATGAGGCCTAGGAAAGCTTCAGCTGCACTTAAGAATAAAGTAGAAATCTCTGGAGACATTCTTGCTCAGCCACTTAAAAGCAGGGTGGAGGTACACCACTGATGTGCCAAACGTGATATCCGACAGTAATCCAGGCCCCTGGTGAAATCACGGCCATGTCTCCAACTGTGATGGTGGTTTCCGAGGCAAATATTTATGTGGGCAGGTCAGTCAGGTATAATGGGGTTGGAAGGGTGGGAAATGGAATATCGCAGTGTCTTGGCCTGGTTTGTAGACTCAGATCACTGCTGCTGCAGAAAGCTTTTTGCCAGACCCTGACCTTCACAAGTGTTATAGGGTAATTTCATGGTAACCCTCATTTTGTGAGAAGTCACTTGATTCACATGCTACATACATTCATACATGCTTATTTGGAGACTAACATGAACCCTAAGCCTTGAGCTTTATGGATGCAGCAAATGCAAATATTGCAAGTTTTCAGAGCAAGGATCATCATACAGCACTTTGCAAGGGGGCTACACTGTTGAAAAAATAATGAATAAATAAATAAATAAAATCTTAAACCAGACTTAAAGGATTTGTTGGTTTTATCTGATTTGCCTGGTCTCTTGGCCAAGCTGTTATTTAGATGGATTGGCTACCTGACCAGCTAACAAGTGCCCAAAACCTTTTTTTTTTTTTTCTAGCACAGAAGTGTTATTTAAAGAATATTTTGTTGCATTACATTACATCCTCCATTAAATGTAAGCTATTTTAGATGCAAAGTTGGTGTTCCTGTAATGCTTAAAAAGAACAAAGACTTTTTTATTTTAAGAATTTTTTTTATTTTAATTTTAGTTACACAAAAATTGCTCATGGCCACACACATGCTGTAAACTCTTTAATTTAGCTGCATGTTACCAAAATAATTATTTTGCATTTGGCTTTCAGTCTTGTATTGTACCTAAATACTTTGAATGCTTGAAGAAGCAGACATATCCGCATTTTAGCGATATCCAGACTAGCTATATTTAAAAATTCAATAACAGTTATGTTCTTATCTGATTATATTTTCTTTACGTTACATTAATATACTTCCTCATTCTTCAGAATGCACAAGCACATCTGGTAAAGCAGGAAGAATATAAATATAGTTAACCTCTAAACAAGGTCTTTGTGAAGAGCCAAGTTTTTATTAGGTTCTATTAGCAGCAATAACAATACATTAGAATACCATTAATAGCAGTCTTGCTCTTATCAAATCTACCGTTTTATTAGCTGTCTGGTTTTATTAGCTGAAATAGCTCCCACTGTGCAGTGATCTCAAACTGGGTCAAAGGTTTGCCTTATTAAAATGTATCATCTGGTGAGCCTGTGATATTACCATGATTAGCAAGAGCTAGTCTGATCTTGCAAATGAAACATACAAGGATCTCAGGGCATATCAGAGAAGACATTCAGAGAAAATTTCCAGGAAAACTAAACTTTGTAACTCTGAAGTACATTGACATGGTACACTGACAGTGGTATTTGCTTTTTCAAAACTTGCCACCATAATGTTGATGTTGTTATGCAGTTTTATTGGATTTTCTGTGTCTTTGCAAGTTGTTGTCACACACCATTTGGACGTTGTTTTCAGTTTGCACTGTTTTAGTTCAGCTGTGTTCACCTCATTATCACTGGTATTTAAATTCTCTCTGGTTCTGTTTAGTTTGTCCTGCCTCATCTATGCTTTGTGGATGTTTAATCTCTGTTCCTGTTACCTGAGAGTTATCCCAGGTGAAAAAAGCATACTTGAATGCACTAAAAAAATACTTAAATACAAGCAAGTACATCTGTACTACATTCTTATTTTTTGTGCTAAACAAAATTGTAAAAGTTATACACTATAAATACACTAATTAAAACTATATTTCTACTTCAGTAGTACTTCAGTGCACTTTAAAAGCATACTAAATACCACTAATACTTTTAGTGTATTGAAATAAAGCATACTATCACAAAAATATATAGAGTTTTATTAGTGTATTTCTTAAAAGGGTGCTTTGAATACTTTAAAAATTAGCTCAATCTTAGTAGACTTTTGTATAGTAATCCTAAATTTAAATTAAATTGATTTTATTAAAAATATATTACTAATGTACCAGTTATAAGTACACTTTCCCAACTGTGGTATTTAATTACTTAATATAAGTGTACTAATTGGCAGTAACACTTAAATTGATTTTAAGTGTAGTTGTGACCATTCTGTTTAGTTTTGTTCATGTACTTTCAGTTTGTTTTCATTTGTCATATGTTTCTTTGATCAATTTCCCACCACGTATCTGTCTCCATAGTTACCATCATTATTAGTTTATGCATATTAGCATATGTGTCAGCTGTGTCTAAGTAATTATCCTCGTTTGTGTTCACTACTTAAGTTGTTCCTTCTTCTGCACTCCTGGGGAAATAGAAAGGAGGTTAAGTGAAAACTATGAGTATTTTAACCCTGAAATGAGGGTTAAAATTTTAACCCTGAAATGAGAGAAACTCTGGGTTTTCCGTTTCAGAAATTGAGATATTAAACCCGAGAATCTAAATTAAGTGCATTTTATATGCCAGTGTGGTAATAAAAATAATCTTAAAGCAAAAAGAAAACAAGATTATTCTGAGTATCTATTACTAAGTGAAAATTTACACTAACTCCATGAAATAATGTATGACGTGTAGAACTAATTTGTGACGCGATTGACCTGGGTTCGAGTCCGCCTTTTGCTGAGCTCACTCCTCTCCCTTTTCCCACATATCACATCAAAAAATCATTTATTTACATTTATTTATAAAAATTAAGAAAATGTTCTAAAAGTGGAAGTGCCTACCGAGAGTTTAATAATGAAAAAAGTATTTATAATTTTAATATAATCATTTAAAGTCCCTGTAAAGTCAATTCTGAGAATTCTTTCTAAACACTTTATAAATGTTACAAATGTATTGCTGAAACACATTACAAAGTCTGTGAATTGTGTAATGCTTAATTGTGAAGTTAGAGCGTTAAACAGTTTTTCACCAAGTCTCTGCTCAGGATTTTTTGGGCAGAGCTAAAACGGGGGTCTAATGACGCACATCGTCCCCCGAGAATAGCCCCTCCCCTAACACTATATAACTGTCGATGATGCACCGAGTGTGGCGCTGCCTCTAACTCTCGCTCAATCTCGAGTGTCATTACAGTCATACAGCCCTTTGCACATTTAGCTAGTAATGCCTTCGTCACGCAAATGCATATTACATGGTTGTTAAAATATACAATATGCTCGGTCTCCTTATTTAAAAACTTTCACAGACAGCTTACCGTCCTGACGATAACCGATGATATATGGGGCCGGACAGAGGCCTTCCCGTCCCGGCCTTCATCCTCCCGTCTCGCGGCACCGTCATTTGTCGACTCGACAACAGTTTGGCAGTTCGTGCCCACCAATGAGTGTAGTCCACAGTAACTCTACTAAAATGTGCAACCCTCTAACATGATTCTTTTGTTTATATGCATCAGTATGTTTGAATCATTAGACAAGTAAGTTGAGACGGCAGCTCTCGCGAGTGGGTGTGGTTTCAGCGCCGACAGCAGACACGCCCCCAGCGTTTGAGAGCAGAGAGCGCTGCCTATTTTTTCGAGATTTTGATAACTTATTTCATTTACTTACAGATTTTTTTTAATCATTCAAATTTGGCAGGGTGGTTAATAACACATTTTTCTGTGGTGTGACAAACTCAAAACACATACTTTAAAATGACTTTACAGGGACTTTAATGTTGTTATTGCATATTATTGCATTGTTACTATTTACACTTATTGCAAAAAACTGCTACTTTTACATGTTACATTTTTTTTAGCATCTACAGCTATTTGCACTTATTATAAATAGCATCTATCGCTAAGAAAATATGTTATTTCCTCTTTGTAAATAGATGCTTCTTTATTTTTCTAACCCCATTGGCAGATAATTTGCAAAATAAAAAAAGTGCACTATGTATTTTTTATTTAATTTCTTTTGCATGTGGGATACAATGAAAATGAATATTAGTTCAATAACTTACTGTTCTGCCAGTTTTCACTTCTAATATTACAACAGTGATAAGAATTAAACTTGTATTGACTCAGAAGTATGCGGACGTCTTTTTGTTGGGTGCTGTTGCCATGGTGAATCGTAATATCGGAGCTCCATTGATCATGGCTCTTCACACGCTTAACTCAGAGTCAGCCTACTCAGAGTTGACTGAACTCAATTAGGCTGTTCTGAAACAGGAACTCTGAGTTGACTTACTCTGAGATGGGAAACTGAGTTTTAAGTTTTAATTCAGAGTTGGTTGAACCTCCTTATTGTAACATGGATCCACTGGAGGCAAGTCTTAGAGAACCCAAGTGCAGTTTATTTCTTTCCAACATGAAACAAAGACTTTACATGGCATGGCATGGCTTAGCATAGCATAGCATCGTGTCGCGTCGCAAGAACAAATCTTATCCACACTGGTACAGGGAACAATGCATGAGAAAGACACAAAGCAAACATGAGGGCTTAAATACACAAGGACTAATGACAAGACACACCTGTGTACAATCAACCAATAAACCAATGACAACATAGGACACATGACAAGGGAGCATATGGCAGGATCACATGAGGACAAGGGAATCACATGACATGGGAGCACATGGCAAAACATAACAAACATGGCAAAGAAACAAGAAGCATGAACATAAAACATGAAACTTGAACATGAACACAAAACCAAAACTAGACATGACAAAACTAGATCTTAGCTGAAGGCCCAGGCGTGGCTACCATCTTAGGGAGAGGCTCAGGCGTTGCGGCCATCCTGGGACGAGGCTCTGGAATGGCAGGCATGACGTGAACGGTCTGTAGCTGGACAGGCGTGACGTAATCAGTCTGTGGCTGGGCAGGAGTGGCGTGCATAACTCCCAACATGATGGTCGGGACGTGAAGACACTCTGGTGTGGTGAGTATTGTGGGATTGTGGAGCCCCTCGTCCGAAAAACCCACAGTAAATGATGAACCAGCCAGCAAAAGTGCATAGGCAATGTACTTTGCTAAAGTCCATGGCACTGTGCTCTCAGGCATCAGGTAACTTAGAAAGTCATTGAGTTCATTACAAAATATGCCTTTAAGGCCCATATTGACATGAATATGCCTATCATTGAAGTCCACAATGTGACATAACTTACAGAAGTCTGCCACGTAGTCCTCAATGGGCAGGTTCCCCTGGTGTAAACGTAGCAAGGTGACTGCTGGGTTCATTATTGCTGGTCCACTGGAGGCAAGTATGCAGAACCCATGTACAGTTTATTTCGTTCCAACATGAATTCAACATTAAACAAAGACTTTACATGGCATGGCTTGACATGGCATGGCTTAGCATAGCTTCGCAAGAACAAGAACATGAACAAATCGTACCCACAGTGGTACAGGGAACAATACATGACAAAGGCACATGGTCTGATTTCCGTTATACATATGTATTTTGCACTCCCTGTCTTTGTGGATTTATTATTAAACTTTGGACAATTTGAACTTTATTCTTCTGCCTTTGTAGGTATCCCTGCAAGCACCATGATAGTAGTCGGAACAAGCACCATGATAGTAGTCAGATAAAGTAAACCATATTGTGTTTTATAAGTGCATTACTTAAAAGTGTGCTATGAAAGCTTTACATAAACTTTTAATGGATTTTTATATATACTGTCACTAAGTTCTATTGTAATGGATTTTCATGATAAATAAAACATGCAGGTTAAATGTGTACTAATATTCAGTTTAACAGTAAGTATACTTTGAGCATAAAGTACTTAAAGTGCTATATTTTATATATTTATATTTTAATGTGGGAAAAAAGTGCTACTAATGACATACTAATATAGTATACTTGATTGTACTTGTCTCTCTGTGAGTGTGTGTTGCTGCTGATGAGCTGATCAGCGTCAGCTGGGGCTCATGAGCGCTGCTATTTAATGTCTGTGCATTTTACCCCTGCATCTGTTGTCAGATCATTGGTGTGTTCATGTAGTGTTAGTCTTTGCTGTGTTTGAGATTCTCGTTCCTCATTTCTGTTCTGGATATTCCCCCTCTAGGCAGTTTTGGATTACCTGTTGGGTTTTTGTTGGAGGACTGGTTTGCCCATTGCAGTCTCTGTGCTACTAATTCTTTGCCATCTGCACCCATAATGTCTTACCCTTGCTATCTTTCCTGCTGCTATTTTTCTTAATAAACTGATATTTGCTGCATTTGCTATTGAATCCTCCTTATTTCACATGATGGTACAATTTAAAGGTCCCATAGAATTGAAAATTGAATTTACCTTGGCATAGTTGAATAACAAGAGTTCAGTACATGGAAATGACATACAGTGAGTATCAAACACCATTGTTTCCTCCTTCTTATGTAAATTTGATTTGTTTAAAAGACCTCTGAAGAACAGGCGAATCTCAACGTAACACCGACTGTGACGAAACAGTCAGATCATTAATATATACGCCCCCAATATTTGCATATGCCAGGTCATATTCAAGGCATTAGACAAGGGCAGCCAGTATTAATGTCTAGATCTGTGCACGGCTGAATCATCAGACTAGGTAAGCAAGCAAGGACAACAGCGAAAAATGGCAGATGGAGCAATAATAACTGACATGATATATGATATTTTTAGTGATATTTGTTAATTGTCTTTCTAAATGTTTTGTTAGCATGTTGCTAATGTACTGTTAAATGTGGTTAAAGTTACCATCGTTTATTACTGTATTCACAGAGACAAGAGCCGTCGCTATTTTCATTTTTAAACACTTGCAGTCTGTATAATTCATTAACACAACTTCATTCTTTATAAATCTCTCCAACAGTGTGTAATGTTAGCTTTAGCCCATTAGCCAAGGAGCATAGCCTCAAACTCATTCAGAATCAAATGTAAACATCCAAATAAATACTATACTTACATGATCTGATGCATGCATGCAGCATGCATGACGAACATTTTGTGAAGATCCATTTTGAGGGTTATATTAGCTCTGTGAACTTTGTTTATGCAATGTATTAGAGTGGGGAGCGCGAGGATTTAAAGGGGAAGCAGCCTGAATCTGCACATATTTAATGATGCCCCAAAATAGGCAGTTACAAAAATTAATAAAAAAAAAAAATCTATGGGGTATTTTGAGCTGAAACTTCACAGACACATTCAGGGGACACCTTAAACTTATATTACATCTTGTGAAAAAGCATTCTAGGGCACCTTTAAAGACGCCATTAACATGTAGTTAAGTATATCATATAAAGGGAATATTAACAGTTACAATACATTTTAAATGAATTATTTAATGTATAAAAATATGTGGGCAATATGTTCTAAATACATTTTGTATATATATATTATTCTTATATTTTAAATCATTCATAAGTGTATTTTCTATGTCTGATGAGTATATTTAAAAATGTATGAAAGATGGGTTCAAGTACAATACAGAGATAGAATGTTAAAAGCACATTTTAGTTCATATTCATGGTGTCTCAAAATAGCACAGTTGAGTTCACTTAGATGTAGAGGCCTCCAGCCTCTGATCCCTCTATTTAACCTCTGTCTATCGCCCTAGCTCCTGCATCTGCGCTCCGTCCTCCCTCGACTCCAGTGGAGCCCATCGGACATTCAGCATCACTGGGCTCCCTCGGAACGTCAGCTTCAGATGGGTCAGACATCACGTTGCCTATGCCATGGACTGTCCACCACTATGGCTCCAGTTAGCTCTGCCCTTGGTTGCTCCAGCTCCAGATCAGGCCTCCAGATCTCCACTTCCATCTCGGGGGGTTGTCACTGTGGCTCCGTTGTGGCTGCCTAGACCATCGGCATAATTCCACTCCATCGGCTCTTCGTCTGCACCATGGGCTCCTCCATCGTTGTCTGCACTCATTCCCATGGCAGCGTTTAGACTATCTCCACCATGGCTCCACACTTCTGGCTGTGGCCTGGATTACCACCAGGGCGTTCCTGCTCAAGGCCATCCCCTGGATCACTCCTCCACCTACTCCACCCTGGACTTTTCTGTTGTGCCCTCTCCCGGGTTCCCATATTACACTTATGCCTCTTCCATCCATCCTAGGCTTTGTTTTCAGTTTGCACTGTTTCCCTTAGTTTGTTGTCATGGTTTTTAATTGACTTGTCATTTAGTTCAGCTTTGTTCACCTCGTTATCACTAGTATTTAAGTTCTCTCTGGTTCTGATCAGTTTGTCCTGCCTCTTCTATGCTTTGTAGATGTTTAATCTGTGTTCCTGTTATCTGAGAGTTATATTAAAGATTTTTTTGATCCTTCATCATCTTCGTGTTTGCTACAAACCTTGCTAGATGGTCAATGACATGCTGCTCTTTGTGTGTGTGTGTGTGTGTGTGTGTGTGTGTGTGTGTGTGTGTGTGTGTGTGTGTGTGTGTGTGTTTTGTCTGGATAACTTATTCATAAATACATTAAAAATGCAATTCACAGGCCATGCAATGTTTTGATCTTAAAGTTTTTAATTCACTGGGTTATACATAAAATTGGCTTTACCATATCATTTAATATATAAACCTTTTTTATTGAATTTTCAGAAAAACTGTATTGTGATGGTTATTGATATAAAGTTGATTACCAAAAATTTTGGTTATAACTGCCAACCCTACACAAGTTTAAAACTTAAGATTAGAAGCTGTGTAAATTCATAATCCCAAAAAAGCTATTTTAATAGTTATTTTGAGTCAAACATGTCTAAATAAACTGACCAATCAAAACAAGATTAAAGGTTAAACCGTCAATGAGTGGAGTTCTAGTGAACTGAGCGACACTATTTTGTAGTGCTGCAAAAGCACATGTGTTCCTGGAACCTGAGCTGTGGGTGATTGAATAAAATCACAGCAGAGATCACTGGAAGAGATATCAGGACATTAAGAGAACTCATTCTCCATGACCCCTGCTTGATCTCCTCTATAGCCATTTGCACTGATCAGAGAGAGGTTAAGCTCAAGAAAATTGGACCACACGGCACAAAGAGATTAGAAGTTCAAGTTGCCATAATACCCCAACGGCAATCAGACGGATGGGATCGGGGGGCCAGTCGGGGTCTGTGACAGCACAGAGGAAAGGAAACTCCTTCTTAAATGGACTTAGACACAGGGATTCGACTCTCCCTCTATAGTGTTTCAGGTGTCTCTACTTCCAGAAAGGAAGCAAATCCCAGAGGAAGAATAAGATGCCTCTTGGCTGTGTCTGTGGACATATTACAAAGAGGAAGTATGGAAAATATTAAAGCATGAACAAATACCACAGTCGTTCATATTCAGTTGCAGAACGAATGACTTTACCATGAGAATCAAACACACTTCTTTACCAATCCAATTAGGACAATCTGGCGGGGCTTTGACCTATAAAATATTCTTATAAATTGCTACATTGCTTGGCAACCATGCAAAAACAACATATATTTCTTATATTACATTATATTTATTAAAATTGATAAAGCTGATTACTTATGCTTTATATATAATGCATAAGAACACCTCTTTATTGTGGTAAAATCATTGTATGTAAACTCTCATTGCTTGTCGCTTTAATATTACTGTTAGTTATACAACCTAGATAATAGACCTACAATCTCTTATTGATTAATAACTGAATAGTGCATATTTATTGCTAGGATGTACTCAAATTGGTCAAATTAATATTGCTTTGAGATAAAAGGTGTATTAAATTTGCTGCAAGTGCATTAGTGGAATTTGATTACACACACACATATATATATATATATATATATATATATATATATATATATATATTAAGTGAATGCAGCAACTGGAAATCAAGAGATTAATCACTTTTTTATTATTGACTGCCAAAGTTTAATGCTTATTCTTATGTTTATTCAGCTAGCAGTACTTTAAAAGTGGACATAAAACAGTGTAACAGTTATTTTCCAGATAATATTTTTTTGCACATATTTATCATTTGTCTTTTGTTTTCTTCTTCCAGTATAAATAAGTTTTCATACATTAAAATATATCTGCTTTTTTCTATTTTAGAAAAGTTGTCCCTCACAACATGATATTCATATTTAGGGGTCTTTGGCATCAAAACGTATAAAAAAAAAAAATCTAAATGAATGTATTCATGTTTAAAGATAAAGAAAATGTCTGTAATATATTGACATATGTAGTATTTTATCTTTTTATGATATAGATTAGGTATTAAATATAGTTATATTAAATTTAAATAGTTATATAGTGGTGAAAATCTAAACAAATATATAGTATGCTCATTTATTTATCTAATTATAACATGTATTATCAGAATATGAATAAACAACGTTTGGATGTAGATTTAGTATTCATTTAGTATAGTAAACATTTTAGGGAACATTCATTAGGGAAAGTGTGGGTTCACGCAGGCGGTAAGCTGATTTTTTGTAACCATTCCACGGCAGAGCAGGGAAAACGGCATGAGAAAAGAAAGAGAAAAGGAGCTAAAAGCCTTTAAATTAATGATCGATGAGGCCGCTTTCTTTGAGTTCAAAGCGCTCCAGAAGCAGTTGAAGCACTGCTATAGTTTCCCCATTTTACCCCATGCGCCCCTCAGCAGCACGTGACCTGACCTGGTCTTCAACTGAGCCCATTGGGCGGTCTACCCCTGCTGATGTCATCAAAAGAGCCCAACAATGCCACATTTACTCAATCTGGGGCGGCTTTTCAATAGGCAACTTTCCCCTATTCTTCCTGAGGGTTTGGCATCTGATTTTATTAGTTCCTATTCCTTATTAGAAAGGTTCCCAGTGGCGGTCCCCATGCCTGTAACGACCACAGACTACAGAGGAAGGAGAAAGACAGCAAAAATACTGTGGAGTTTTCTGGAACGTGTCAAGAATTTCTATGGCAAATCATTTCAGAGGTCACTTTGCCAGAATTTCAACCCCATGGTGTTTGGCACTTGTTTTGTACCTCTAGTGAATGATGTAGCACATTGGGGTGCACTAATGTAATCTAGCCAAACTCTTTCTTGCTTATTGTGATTTCACCCTCTGTGAGCCCCTGACAAAGGTGCAGGAAAATGTTGCACAAAGAAACTATTTAATTAGAGTTGTTTTTAAGGGGGAAATCAATGTGTTTTGTTTAATTTAATTTAATTTAATTTAATTTAATTTAACTTAATCTTATTTATTTTTGTTTGAAAATCCCAGCTGTCTAACACAACAATAATTTTTCAACCAACTGAATGAGTTTTGGCCAAGACTATTTGTTTATCCAACCAATGGTAAGCAAGGGGATAGGGAAACCCAACAATCAAACATTCCAAATTATTTTTTCATTCTGAAACCATACACTTCCCCTTTAAATTCTGTGATTCAATTAAAGTGAACAGGGGGAAAAAAAGTTTCATATTTGTTTGTTTGTTTGTTTGTTTGTTTGTTTGTTTTCATTTTCAGAGCAGTGACCATATTCGTTTACTTTTATTGTATAGAATAAAAGGAGTTTGAACATTCTGCTTACAGGGTTCACCGAGAAGGGAATGAGATGCTGCATCATGCTATTGACGCTATGGAAACCTTCAGTGTGCACCGGTGTCTGAGCATGTGTGAAATAATGCCAATTCTGTTGGCTGACGGACATCATGTGACGAAGCAAAGTGTGTCAACAAGACCACCAAAGGACACTTACATCATGGAATCCCCAGATTCTACTTGTCTGAAGAAGCCGTGCAAGCATGTGTACAGTATGGCAATGAGACGCAGCGTCTTGTTCCCTCTCAGGGAACCAGGTTACAGAGGTGTAAAGAGTACCTGAAAACCATACTTGAGTAAAAGTACTGATACCTTACATTGAAAATGACTCCACTACAAGTTACAAGTAACCAATTCCAATACGACTTGAGTAAAAGTCTTAAAGTATCTGATTATAACAGTACTTAAGTATTTTGCTCATGCTGAATATAGGCTCAGAGATGCACTAGTCCTGAGAGACATGACAGTGACAATTAGAAACAATTGATTTGTGAGATGAGAAATCAAGTTTATTTTCTAAAATCAAAATAAAACTGAACTCCTCAATATTGCAATAAATCAAGGTCGACACAACAACCTTTTTAACGTCTACAAACTCTCAAGTCTCAGTTGAGCTCAAGTGCACAGAAAGTTTTGGGCAAGTAAAGGCAAAATGCACAAGATATATTACCTTCAATGCCCTTAGATGGTGATGTCACTTCTTTATATCAGAAACAAACTGCTGCAGAAAAATTTAGCTGCCATGAAAAATGTAATTTGTAATTGCATTACTCATCACAAATGTAGTTGTCACGTGTGTTTTGGTTTTGTGTTCACGTTTATGATTTCATGTCTTTTATTTTGTAGTTTTATTCATGTTGCTTGTTTGTGTTATGCTTCCCTTGCTCCTCATGTTTTCCCTTAGTCTATGTGTCATGTTCTCATTGGTTGTTCATGGTCATGTGTTTCTGAGTTCTGTTCTGTCATTGGTTCTCATATTCCTTGTTTCACTTCCACATTGGTTGTCTTAGTCATGTGTTCTCTTAGTTCTTGTATTTAAAGCCATTAGGCTTGTTCGACTTGATGCAGCGCCGCAAAGACCGATCGGCGGCTGACTTGAAGCAGTGCATGCCGGTAAGAAATGTTGTCCGACTTGAGACAGCGCTGACGTCATGTGACTGTGACGTATGGCTTTAAAGTACCGCGAGAGCGATTCGAGATCAGCCGCCTGAGGCAGCCAGTGCAGCTCCTGAAGAGGAGCTGCACCAGCGCTGATGACGACACAGCTGTTTCACAATTGGCCGGATTCACCGCATGACAACAATCACGTGTGTTTCGTGTTTATTGTCACGCCTTCAGTTCCAGTATTGCTCAAAAATCTGTGTTTTTATAACAGTTAAAGCTCTTTTCATGTAGTCGCGATGTTATATTGTGTCGTGTTTATCAAAATAAAACTGATAAAAAACGTAGACCCCACTACATTGGTATTTAAATAATATATGCTTATGTTGAACTTTATTCTTGTAAAAACAGACGCTGTAAGCAGTACATAAAGTATTGAATGAAAATGTCTCTGAAACATCAGTGTATTAGTCAAATATTGCATTTATTTCACTTCAGCTGTGATAAAGTATGCAAGCGCAGCGCGAGCGTGACTACGGGAAGCAGAAAGTGTCCGACTTCATGTCTCCGTTTTCAGCTCCTCCCTGACTGCACGCGGATACTCACCGATCGGTTGCATCCGGCCGCAGCCAATGTCGAACACACCTATCGTCTTCCCCTTGTTCCTTTGTCGTGTATTGTAAATGTATCCTGCTGCCAGTGAGTCATTTTGTCAAGTCAAGTCAAGTCAAGTGGTTGCTTTGTCTGTTTCTTCACATTGTTACAATAAACTGCACTTGGGTTCATCATCTCACTACGCTCGCCTCCAGTGGACTCTGTTACAGTAGTGGAGTAAAAAGTACATTTACTTGTTCAAAAATGTAGTCAAGTAGAGAGTAAAAGTTGCCAATATCTTTGATACTCAGTACAATTACAAAGTAACCAAAAAGATATTTAAGTACAGTAACTTACATTTACTCAAGTTCTTTACACCTCTGCCAGGTTATATGTGATGCGATCTGGAAAACCTGTCGGATGTCGCGATGGAACGTTTTCAGTAAAGTCAAAAAATAGGTTGAATGTCTTTTCTTTTTTTTTTTTTTTTTTTTTTGTCAAAATTGGGTTTTCATTAAATTATCATTCTATAACATCTTGTCTATCATCTATGAAAATATCTTGGTAAAATTTGCCTGTTAAATGCAGATAGCCTTTTAAAGTGGCAAGGCTGTCTTACATTATGTTTAAGAACACACCCAGTGGAGGTAAAAAAAATAGAAAAAATAAGAAAAAAAAACAGCCATAGCTTTCCCTACCTTAAAGCAGAACTAAGTAACTTTTCACCTTCATAGTTTTCTAAGTCCTTACGATGGTTAATTGACTTGTAGTGGTGTGTTTGAGGCGTGCACTAACCCCCTCTGGCACGTCTACGCCAGAAAACAGCACTTGCAAGTTGAGCTGCGCTGACCCGATACAATCTCGCCTCATGTTCACGTTCGCGCGAAAGTGACAAAATGCTTTACGGTAATTCAATATACACATAGCGACCTCACTTTATAAGACAATTTCGAAAATTACCCACCTCCATCGAGATTTCTTGTACTGAATTTGCAAAACTACTGCGCTGGTGAGCGTTGTAGTCGTTGTAGTCCAGAGCTGCGCTTGGAGACAGTGTGATTCACTGAAGGAACCTTCTCCTATCAAAATAAACCACATAACATGTAGAATGAAGGTGTGTTAATGCAAATTTCCCACCAGTCCTGTATAAACTACGGCACGCAAAGTTTTTTTTTTTTCTTCCTAATACAACGTTACCGTGAGAAGGCGAAGCACAAGAGATCAACAGAACTATAATGAAGTGAACACACATGTTCTTATGTTTATTAGAGGTTAAATTCAAATTAAATACTGCCAAACTGCCCATACTACTTCTGAATAGGATGTCTACTTCATAAAATGTATGAAAATATGGAAATATATGGTTCAGATCGCTCAAATAAATGGTCAGATATGGAGCTTGGGTGTCATCTAGTGAAAAAGTATGGTACTGCGCCCAAACAAAATCTTACTGAAAGCTCATTTTTGAAATATTTCAACCTAAAATTTGGAATGTTGACATTTTTGGCTTTTATTTTCTTGCACTTTAAGAGTAAAACATGCTTTATAATATATTATTATAAAATATAAACAATTACATTTTTACATTTTCATAAACTTGAACTTCTGTAACTTTTTATTTCACTTTCATAATTTATTTCACTTCTACAATAATCTGATTAGTGTCTTCTTTAAAATAAGACCAACCTTAGGTCTATATTCAAAAACATTCTTGAATTACAACCATTTATGTTTGGATAGTGCATTTTCATGTCTATGCGAAAAAAGGGGGTGACAGTTATTTAAACCTGTTTTTCTCATAATTCCATTCCTGAAAATTAGAGCAATCAGCCGACTTCAGATAACCATAACTTTTGTTACAGACAAGCTATGAAAGAACATATTTGGAAAGGGCTTGAATCCAGCTTTCATATTGTATTGAAACCTGTGATAGGTAAATTTTCCGCATGTGATGGGTTTTCACAGATCACGTCACATATATGTAACCCAGAGATGTTCCCTTTCGAGGAAATTCAATGCTTCATGGCATTGACTCTATGTGAACATCAATAACCACACCGCCATACTGACAAATGCCTGCCCAATGAGTCCAAAAGTATCCAAACACAGACCTAGAGGGTAAGCGGGATGAATTAACTCTCTGGGGTCAGAAAACATGTTGGGGCATTTTGCTGGATTTTCTTCAAATAGCAGCAAAATTGACTTTTTGTCATACAGATAAAAGTAATACATCAATTGAAAACAGAATGTCTACTTTTATGTTTGTGCACTCACAGTAAAACAAAATGTTGTACTTTTTGCAAAATAAAGAAAGCTAACATGATGAGTGATCTGCTGTCTCTTCCTTAATAAAGTCCATTCTGATAGTCGTTAGAAAATGAACTGCTATTCAAAGACAAATTCTGAGGCAATCCATGCAACACTCAATGCCCACATCAACTCAAAAAATGCATCAAACTTAGTCAGATTCATGTATAATGTTTTGAGATGCAGTGAAGCATAATTCGGGAAGAATTTACCTCTGAGGAAAAGTGCAACTTTCAATTTCATTTCGAGGATCAACTTGATCAAGCCGAAGACATCATTTTCGTCATCCGGAAGGCTCGCGGATGTCCGCACACCCCGCAACAGCGCACACGCAAGCAGGAAAGAAGAGTCCACCAGGTGGCAATACGCAGAGTACTGAGCACAGTGTGCAGTCATCGAAGAAGGGTGTGGAAAGAGCAATTCAAAAACAACATACTTGAAACAAGGAGGAAAACACGACAATGGACAGTGAACTTGATGAGCGTTTGTGTGAAGAGATAAGAAAGCCTACCCACGTTTGTACAATTCATGATTGAAAGTGTACAAAGACGTATTTAGGGAGGCAAATTCATGGAGGGAGATAAGTAAGAATATAGGAAAGGAGGAAGTCTTTTGCTGACAGTGATGGAATAATCTGCGGGACAGATACGTTAAAGCAGCAAGAAAACTGAATGGATGCACTATTTTTCTTATCCAATCCTGCCCAGCGAATGTCCCATTGATGACACGACTCAGTGCTGCTATCTGATGTCTGGTATGGAAAAGAATTGTACTGCGCATGTGTCGAACTCTGTCATTTGCTTGCATCCTTGGTTGAGTATACTTTGAAAGATGCATGGACACAACTGTGCGAGAGATGTGTCGGGCGCAGAATGTGAAGTATCCCTGGGCCTTAACACTTGATGGCTGCTTTGTTAAGTCTTCGTCGTCAATGAGAAACCTGGATGTTCTCTTTGATACTAATCTTTCATTTGAAAGCCACATTTTTAGCATCTGTAAAACCGCATTCTTCCATCTTAAAAATATATCTGTGACAAATGTGGACAAATCTGTTTTGAATTAAAGGGATAGTTCACCCAAAAATGAAAATGTTATGTTTATCTGCTTACCCCCAGGGCATCCGAGATGTAGACTTTGTTTCTTCAGTAGAAATAAACAAAGGATGATTTTTAACTCCAACCGTTGCGGTCTGTCAGTCATATAATGCATGTCAGTGGGAACTTTGTCTATAAGAGTAAAAAAAAAAAAAAACATGCACAGACAAAACCAAATTAAACCCTGCGGCTTGTGATGACACACTGATGTCCTAAGACACGAAACGATCAGATTGTGCGAGAAACCGAACAGTATTTATATCATTTTTTACCTCTAAAACACCACTATGTCCAACTGACCTGCACATCCGGTTAGTGAGGTCTGAACACGCTCTGACAACGGAAGTGATGTCTCGCACTCATTGAAGCAAAGCGCGAGACATCGCTTCCATCATCAGAACGGTTTTCTGACCCAAAACCAACCGGATGTGGAGGGCAGTTGGACATGGTGGTGTTTTAGAGTTAAAAAATTATATAAATACTGTTCGGTTTAGAGGCAACAAATGTGAAAGCACCAAAGTCTTTAACTAAGGAGAAAAGTCTGGGCACAATGTGTGATGTTATTGAGATCTCTTCTAAATTTTAGAGGAGACAAACATGAGAGCTTCAGAGTCTTTAGGAGAAAAGTCTGAGCACAGTTTGTGATGTTATTAAGATCTCTTATAAACTTTAGAGGACACAAATGTGAGAGCAGCAGAGTCTCTAGCTAGGGAGAAAAGTCTGAGCACAATGTGTGATGTTGAGATCTTTTCTGAATCTTAAGAGGAGACAAATGTCAGAGCAGCAGATCTTTAGTTTAGGAGAAAATCTGAGCACAGTGTGTGATGATGAACTTTAAAGGAGACCATTGTGAGAGTGTTAGAGTTTTTGTTTCAGGAGAAAAGTGTGAGAAGCAGTAGACCTCATTTTTTTGTCTAGGAGAATCATTTGCGATGTTAAAGAGATCTCATTTTTCTTTCCTATGGGTAGTAATGTCTGATTTGGAGTGAATCAATCTGATGATTCAGAAGTAAATCAGTCAGACTCGATATTTCAGAGTTAAGTCTGAGCCAGTCCAATTCTGGAATGACATGAAGGTAAGTAAATGATGACAGAATGTTCATTTCATTTTTGGCTGAACTATCCTTATACTTAGACTCGCTGTATAGTATAATATATTTCCTTAATTCATGAGAGGTACAAAACACATCATGGGATTCTTCCTTATAACCACATTATTTAAAAAAAAACAAACAAAAAAAACACCTGTACTTTTAGTACAAGAAGTCAAATCAGAGCATTGCTAAATCATTGCTGTCAGATTCACTCTCATGATGAAATGCTAAATCAGACGTAGACAACTGAGTCAGATAAGAGCTGACGGGATCAGTATATGGGATCCTAGTTGCATGTTGTAACAAGTTACGGATCTGTTTACATGATGAGCTGCCAGTGTGGAGATATTTCAGTGCACTTCAGTCAAACCACACCTTTTAGCTAAAAAAAAGTTGGAGAAGGAGCAATAAATCTTCCAATTTTCCCTTCCCTTGCAAAATCCATCCCCAGCAGACAAAGATAAGTCACAATTCACATGATTACACTGCCATAGTTGCTTATTTGATTGTTCTGTTGTCTTATGACATCACTGGTATTGCAATAAAAATATTTTCATAGTGCGTTGACTCACTGATTAGGCAAATGCTAAGGTTGACAACCTATAACCTGCCTCAGTGACCCATTATTAACAATTACGTATTGTTTTTTTTTTTTTTTTTATTGCCTGAATCAGATGTTCAGAAAGTAGGACATGAAAAAAGCCAATAAAGCCCCTAAAAACTTGTGGATTGTCTTTAAAATGCAAGCATTAAAAGCATTTTCACTCGGACAATATATATTTAAAAAAAAAAACAAAAAAAACTTATTTTGTGGTAGATTAAATCAATTATGCTAATTACAATTAAACAGCAATCATTTGATTACATAATTCATTTAAAACAGAATGTAAACATTACTAATGGATATGGTTGTTAAGCAGAGAGGATAATGTTCATTCTTTATTTCTAAATAATGTATTTTATTTTATGTGAGCCACATTTTTTTAAAAGTGATTTTAAAAATGCATGCTAATGACAACGGCACTCTATGCCTGAAGAAAAAACAACTGGATTTTTGCCAAGTAGGTTGAATATGTTATATCATATACCCGAACACAATGAGCTTTATGAATAAATGTATAGAAATTTTGCAACCTAAGACTGGATTTGGGTGCTAAGCCAAGATTCTCACCTTGGAGTGCTCGGAGGAAATTTTCTTGGCTTGTCAAAAGGCGTTGCTGCAAGAGAATCAGTGCATAAATTCCTCCTGCTTCTAATATACATTTATGTACTTCAGTTGTGTGGATTTTATAGGGCCTGACAGTCCTAGAGGTCATATACAAAACTCAAAGCATACTGTATTTGGGTGTGTGGTACTGAATATCAACACAGGGGGTGATGAGTCAGTGGAAGTCAGCCAGTCAGTTTGCATATACAGCTTTTCTAAATGATCTGTAATCATGATCATGTTATTATATAAAGTTATTAAATTTAGAGCATGTTGTTTAGAATGTTTATAACTCTTTAGTAATGAGCACAAGGGTTTCGTAATAGTATCACATAGGCAGCAAACTAAATAAAACAATGTATGTGGCTGATTTGCAATGCTGTACTTATATCACTTGGTTAGCATGTTGATTAACAACTCAATACAATAAACATGCCACACATTTTGCAATATCTATCTATCTATCTATCTATCTATCTATCTATCTATCTATCTATCTATCTATCTATCTATCTATCTATCTATCTATCTAAATTCCACTTTCATACAAAAACACTGTCTGGTAAGTCATGACTGTCTGGGACACAAGGCAGCTGCCTTCATTTTAAGACAAAGTCAGGCCCACTTTTGCATACTCAGTAAGGGAAATGATACCCTTCATGCTTAAAATGTTCATTGCAAACATCTGGCACCATTGACCAACATTATAAAGGCTTCATATACAGTATACTGTGAGTATCAGAAAAGAAGTGATACTGAACTCATTCTGTTTCGCTCGAGGAGAAATCTGTCAGCAAACCATACCTTAACGTTTATCTAATGGAGACAGTTAACAAAGACAGCTCACATAATAACCTTTTTATATGTATATTGATTTTTATTCATTCATTTTATCACCTGCAAGGACAAGACAAAGTTGGAGGCCTGTGCTGGTCTAGTGAGGTAAGGGTTAGGTAGATGTTTCACCATCAGCATAGACTTTTGACTATCCACATTGTCTTATTTGTTCTTACCTTCTTAGACAGAAAAAGACTGTCTGACAGCCATTAATAGACAATAACTATTGCCAGTAATTATTAGCATGGAGAAAATTGAAATAATGACATGAGAATATACTGTCATACTGTCAAAAGCCTGGCAACACAAAACTAAGAATAAGCTCAATTAATATCAGCAAGTTGATCATGTGCTGAACTCTGTTATATTTACAAAATTTTGTACAAACTAAGAGGCTAATGACAGTATTTCAGTGGTATTTTCAGTAAATCATATTTGATGCATGAAGATTATATATCAGTTTGCCTGTGCTGTCAAAAAATTCTTAGTGTAGCAAAGGAGACTGTGGTCTTTACATTCTCATCTTTGTCAGCATGTCTTGACAAACCTGACATCTGCTCAGCTTGTTTTCTCTTTCATAAAGTGAGATCGGTGACTCCACCACAGCACTTTGATCTGAGTCTTATATAAATCATTACTGGCGCTAATCAAGCTTTGATTCCTGGTATCTCTTTCAGCCATCAGTAAGGATTTGTGAAAGCTTGTTTGATTAAACAGTATTATGTGTACTCACAGGGACCTGATGGATCTTACAGTTAGCAGTGATTGATACAGCAATTATTATTGCTCATACGTACAGTGCATAAAATCTAACATACATGCAAAATACTGTACACAAGAACATGAATGCAAATGCATTAGCTATTCAGCTTGAATTTATGACTTATGTTTTAAAACGTGTCAGGCCTCGTCAGGCTTCTACTGTCATAGTGGAGCAACAGTTAGAAGAGAATCTTGCTGAACTTAAACTGTTGACATGGGATGCATCCGAAATTGCATACCTCCCTACTATATAGTAGGCGAAAAACAGTATGTGACAAAAGAAGTATGTCCGAATTCACAGTACTCATTAAAGAGTATGCAAGAAGTACCTGGAAGAATTATTACTTCCGGCAAGATTCTGAAGTGTGCATGCTATGGACACTTTACTATCCAATAAGGCCACGAGAGAGGATTTGTGAATGGCAGTGACACTACACAACTGATGCTGGTAGGTCATATGATAATGACAGCATGGCGAATGTAGTACGTTCGGATTGCATTCATACTACTCACACTCATATATAGTATGCAATTTCGGATGCAGCCATGGTTATAGCTGGCTGTCTGAATAAGGGTGCAATCACATTTACCTTTATATAAGGTCCACACATCTGCAGTGAAAAGGCCTCGCATTATATATCCTAGAGACTTGTGGTGTGCACTGCTGACTTGGCTCAGAAAGCAACCTTCAAGCAACATCCACACAGAAAACTCACAACACAAGTGTATACATAATTATTGCAGGCAAATATTGCTTACATTTTCTCCAGAAAATGTAAAATTGGGTTACAGAGACAATACAGCATTTGTACTGCTGTTCACAATGGTTTCTTCTGTTAGCATACATGACTAATGGAATAGATTCTCCCTAATCAAGAAGTGCTGGTGAGATGGCCAAGCTGATCACTAAAAAGATAAATCTTACCTCATAATGGTTCTGGGTAATGAGTTTCTGCCTCAACATTTAAAACTTCATTTGCTTATATTACATTCAGCATTAGCTTGCATTACAGGGTGTTGTCTTCTATGCTTAATAGAAAGTACTTAGTTAAATTTACAATTGAATACACATTTCCAGAGGATCTAATTTGACTGCTATCAGTGGGAACATTAACACTGCTTGAATTTCTTGAAAAGTCATATACGATTTGTAAAAGATCAAAGGAATATTCTGTGTTGTGTACAATTTAATGTCTGTGCACATTGCAACTAATTTGTAGTTGCACTTACACTGGAATTAGGGTGAATCCTAGGCAGTTGCAAGGGTGTTCTGGATAATTGCTAAGCGCTACTATGGTTTCCAGCACAATAGTCAGGTCAGGTTAAATGCCAAAGTTCATTCCATAAACTTTCCCTGATGATTACAAGTGCATTACATGCATCAAACAGTTCTAGTAGGTTCTTCCAGTCTTTGCCCAGATGACAGAATCATGTCTTGGCCTCTGAAAAGCATCAAGTGTTCTGCTATAGAGGTAGTTTCCAAAGCATGAGTGGAAAACTAGATCTTTTTAATGAAACTGGGACCACACATGAGCAACATAGGTATTAAACTTTCCCCCTTAAACTTTATTGAGTTATTTTTTGCTGCAGGTTTTCATGCCCAGTCTCAATTTGGTGTCCTAAAAATAGATCCAGCGTAGTTCTTTAACATGGGCCTCTAATCGTAAAATCTCTGGAGTGCCGTGGGTGTCAGACAGGTAACAGAAGAATCCCTGAGGATATTCCAAAACTCTGGGTTTCCCACAGTTCAGGAAGTACAGGTACTGGAGAGGGTCAGCTTTTCTTTGGCTCTGATTTTCCTTGTGTAGAACTCCCCTGTGTTCAACATTTTAACTTTATATTTGATGGTAATAATTCCACCCCCTTTGTATTGTTATATTCATTCAACAATCTTAATAAGTGTTTTCTTCTGAAGAGACCTTTGGTTGTATCTAGCTGATTCAGGGACAAAAGTGGTCAGACAAATATTTCTGATGTTTCGGGAAATTAAGAGACCGGGTCCTCATTGAGCATTCCTGGTAAATTTGTGTCCTGCTGAGGGTTCTTCCCAGCTATTAACATTCAGGGAACTCCTGACTCATCATAGGTAGTCTGGCAAGAAAGAGCTATAATTAGACTGTGAACCTCTTAATGAGTTTAATATGGCAGCATTTGTCAGGCAAGACACTGTCCTTGTCACCCAGGACCCATGAGAAGACGCAAACTGGGACATGTAGGCCAGACATCATTTGCGGGAACAGTCTCTGTCTCTGACATCATGGGCCTTATCATACACCTGGCGCAATGCAACGTCAGGCGTGAAGCAAGTGTTTCAGCCAGACGCAGTTATCATTTTCACATCCTGCGCCACGTTGTTTAAATAGCAAATGCTTTTGCGGCCATCTGTGCACACATGGGCATGCTGGTCTGAAAACGAGGTGTGTTCAGGCACATTGTTGGCACGTTGCTATTTTGAGGCAACTGAAACAAAAAGTCAATGGCTCAATATTTTTTTTTGTTATTTAAAGGGTGCGTTAGTAATATGCGCCTATAGGTGGGTGCAGAACGCGCATACACTCTGCTTGTTACTGACACAGGGACGCGCAGCAGCACACAAACATTTTTAAATATTACAAAAAAAAGAAATTCCTCTCTGGAGAAGTGTTCAGTTTTTCCGCTTGCAAATTCTGCCATGTAAATAGCGAATCCGCAATGGTGCAAGCGCAACTGGCTTTTAAAGGGAATGGGAGATGAGATTTTGATTGGTTTATTGCACATTATGCTCAAAACACACCTGTTACTCAGTAAGAGAATAGGGACAACCCTTTTAGACCATGCGCCGGACGCACCGACCATTTTTCCCGTCTTTAAAAAGTGGATTCGGACACGCCCTAAGTGCACTTTAAACTATGCACTTAGATAGTTAAAATAGGGCCCAATATCACTTTTCTACATGCGTTTTTCTCAAATTGAATTTGCAATTTGTCACACAAAATATGGTTTAGAACAGTATTGCTCCTGAAGGGCCGAAGGAGTTTAGCTCCAAGACATCTGCTTGGATGTTTCTAGTAGTCCTGAAGACCTTGATTATCCAGTTCAGGTGTGTTTAACCCTCTGGGGTCTGAGGTGTTTTCTGAGCCCTGGAGGTGTTTTGACAAGCCATGACATTTGTGCTTATTTCTAGGGCTGCCCTCTAATAGCTGACTAACCGTTAGTCGGCTAGAAGAGGTTTGGTCGACCAAGATTTTATTAGTCGGTTAGTCACAGAAAAAAAAATTCCAATGGAAGTGGCAAAGTCACGCAGTCCATGAGGGAGAGATCGTTAACAGCAGGAAATCCAAACATTCACCTATCATTTATCGACCTCAAATATGGCTTATCACTTGAAACATGTAAGTAGTAGCAACTTTACAAGTCCACTCACTCTAATGTTAGCCTAGTCCTAGATAAATTTGCGCTATTATTAGGCGCATATCCGTGCTTGTGTGGAGAGTGCACTTACTGCATGACATGGAGGCGCCGGTGCGATCAGCAGCAAATCAGCATATTAGAATGATTTCTGAAGGATCATGTGACACTGAAGACTGGAGTAATGATGCTGAAAATTCAGCTTTGCATCACAAGAATAACTTACTTTGTCAAATATATTTAAATAGTACACAGTTATTTTAAATTGTAATAATATTTCACAATATTACTGTTTTTTACTGTATTTTTAATTAAATAAATGTAGCCTTGGTGAGCAGACGAAACTTCTTTTAAAAACATTAAAAATCTTAGTGGTTCCAAACTTTTGGACTGTACTGTACATTCCTCAAAGACATGAGAAATATATCTATAGAAAGCTTGAAATGTCTACTTTTAAACGAACCAATTCAAATGTAAAATAAATATTGTCAGATTATGTCAGTCTCCTTGCTGTTTTTTCATGACAAACTTATAATCATTACATTTGCCAGTGCGCTGTGACAAGCTTTACGCATGCACATGAGCATTGATTAGGCTATGTATTATATATAGATTATTATATAGATTATAGATTATAGATTATATATAGATATTAAAGGTTCATTATCATGATTTATGGCTTATTAATATAAATGTGAGATTAGTCAACTAATGGCTTAAATGAATGACTACTAGTCGACTAGAAAAATCTTTAGTCGAGGGCAGCCCTAGTTGTAGCCTAGAATTTTTGCTTCAAAATCATCCTGCCCACTCATTCACATAAAACAATATATTGATTTAAAATTTGTAAGACATGTTTTTTTTTTGTTTTTTTCAGAAGGCTGTATGTGAGGAGGGCATGAATGATCATGAATAATGATGTGTTTCACACTTGGGAAGACAAAGGCCCTTAATGGCCTTGTCAGCTGAACTGTGAGGGAACTAGAACAAAGAATGTGATGAGATTTAAAAGAATGGCTTTTTGATTGCATTTTATTTACAACACAACATAATCCAAATATACATAACAAAGACCAAAAAGGCACATCATTGAGCACACTGATCTAAAGACAGAGACTTGAGCAGTCATACACATTTGTGCCATTCCTGAAAATGTGGTGTGTTCCTGCCTTTACTAAGCCTACAGGCAGGTGAGGGTTTTTTTCAGAGTTTTTCAGCATCCATCAATTGAAGATGGTTAAATCGTTAATAAGAAATTTAATGGCACACCAAAATTACACAGGATTTGAGGTATCATTCATGTCTATAGTACAAACTGTAACAAAGTCCTAACTCTTTAACCTTCAGTAATATCACCCTAAGGGTGTGTTCACACTTGGCAGGTTTACGTACGTCCACACGAAGCCGGAGCTTACCCTAAACCTATCTTTTTTTTTCCTCGTCTCAAAAAATATTTGCATCCACACTAAACCACTGAAATGACTCAAAATGATGTAGTATACATGCCAGACCATTATGTGGTGCTGTTATTCTGTCACAGACATGCACTTAAAGCAGCGAAGAAGACTTGGAGCATGTGCATAAACCTTGCGCGCTGAATACAAACTATAGTAAAGCTTAGAAATAATGCTTTATTTTGGCTCAGTATCATCTGCAGCATGAACACAAACATTTAGAGTCTGCTATTGCTGATGTTGGTGCTGTTTTGTGCTGTTAGTGCCGTCTGACTAGGGTCGACACGTGGGATGATAACATCATCGTTTCAGAAAATATACGGATGGCCCCGTCCACACGAAAACGCAAAGACGGCGTTTTCAAATTTATCCACTCTGGGACCCAGTTTCAAAAAATAGCGATTTCACCTTTCGAAAACGCCGGATCCGTGTGGACGAAATGCCTATCCGATAAAAAATTTGTGCGTATTCACAGAAAGGCGTCTCCGTGTGGACCTTAGATTGATTAACACTTTCCCTGCAATTAATGGAAATTTCCATCATTTATGAGACAAAGCTTCCCCGCCATTGATGGAATTTTCCAGCTTTCCGTTTTTTTCACTGTTATACGGTAGGGGGTGCTATTACACATCTTCTGAAACAGTACTGAATCTCCTGATCAAAACACAAGTGAAGAAGAAGCAGAAACAAGCAATAGCTTATTGTAAGCAGATGCATAAAGTAACACAATCAGCAACATTAAGCAGCATATAAATAAAAACTGCTCAATGTTACTGGATGAAATGTTGACCCAGGAAGAGCTATAGGACTGTGCAAGCTTTGGGGGTGTTGATGGACTTGTTCTACTCCATTTATGATTTGATCATCATTGTGAATCCGATCTAGATGTAGTCTTTGACAAAAATGATTTTCTCAGCTTTTTGCTCAAAATGTTGCTTTTTTTATGAAACACACATTCAAATGTTGATAAAAAATTAATGCATGAAGCTAGAATAAAACTGTTTTTGGTTTGTTTGTTTGTTTGTTTGTTAGTTTAAAAGCAGAGGGCCTGTTCTTTCTTTTGATATATTGCATTTTCAGATATTCATACAACAAAGTATTCTGGGGGCCATGAAACTTTTGTGACAGTTATTAAAAATGCTGGTGCAGGCTGGCAACTCTTTTCAAAAATGCTGGCAGGGAAAAAGTTAAAACAAACTCATGTGCAATTGCTCTGTTAGGGCAGATTATTTGAATAAGTGCGAACACTGTCATCGAACCCTGGAGCTCACCAAACAAGTGGACCGAGACCCACCTATTTTTCGTCACAAAATATATGTCATGAAAGCCCTTTTTAGCTTCATTGTTAAAAACGACACTAAGTGTGAACACTAAGCGAACCAGGACTAAATGTTTTTTTTTTTTTTTTTTTTTGGTCTGGACCAAGAGACCCAATAGAATCAAACTACAACTGTGAACACAGCCTAAATCACCTTTTTATTTAGCAGGGACTTTTGCTACATCATCCGTACGTTACTTTGTTCAACAAGATAATGCTTGCCCTCATTTTATTAGCAATTATACAAAAGGTTTCATGCTCACAGCCGATGTCATGAGCCTTCAAATGCGCTACCTTGAGAATGAACTTGAATGAAAAGCAGCTTTTCCGAAACCACAGGTATTTCGAATATTGTCCATGCGCTCGTATCGCTAATGCTCAAATAATGATTTAGTTTCCCAGGGCGGCAGTGGAAACCCTTTCTTGTTGGCAGTAAACATGGAAACCTGAGGGGTGTGATTGTTTTGTTGAATACAATGTGGCTTGCTTGGACGATGGCAAAGAGAAGAGATGTGTTTCTAACTGCTCTGAGCCAGAGAAGGAAGCTGTAGCTGATTTATCCCTACTGAGAGGAGTACAGTATGTGTGTGTTCTTTCCTGTCTAGACCCTCAACGTTTGCTATATCACCACCTCAGAAAAGTGCTAAAACCACTCTAAAAATGTGTGACTTAAGTCCTGTGGCATGAACAATTTTTGCTGCTTGTTTCATAAAATACGCCACTGGAATTTAGAAAGAGTCACACTTTTAACAGTTCTTTCAGATGTTGGTCAGGTTTAAACAAGGTAGTCATGGTTTGCTTAGTTTCTTTCGCTTTTGATGTTGAGCCCATATTTGATTTCTTTAGAGAAAGCTCAACCAGAAGCGTGGGAGCAGGAACGGTAATTAGCAAATCTCTTGTACATAAATATAATTGCGTTAAAAGAGAACGCCTACCCCGTCATACTGCATGGAAAAAGCTTTGTAAACCAACAAGCTGGATCCAGAAAAGCAAATTAAAGACTACAACTTTGTGTGAGAAAGATCTCCAACACCAATAGCTATCAATTGAGCAGACCAGAGTTTGGAATGAGACTCAGTTTTATATAATTTGAGAGGTCTTTCCCCTCAAAAAGCAAATTATGAAAAGTATTTTATACCTGCTAATAAAGAATAAAGAGTTTTGCCCATTAAAACATAAATCCACATGAGAAATATAGAGCTACAACTGACTATTGGACTGGATTTCAAATGGATTGTGGTGAACCTGTGTATGAGCAGCACATTTACTACATTATGTATGTGCATACTATACTGTATAGTGGAATCTGAAAATATTTGGACACTTTTGTACCCTTACATATGATTATAATTGCATCAGATATCAAAATATCAAACCAAGTGGCACAACAAACAAATTAGCTTTTCTCAGAACTAACTTTTAGACAGAGAAAATATTTGAACACAGAAAATGTGTAAATACTTTTCTTAATTTTCAACATTACATGTAATGTTCAATCATTGGAAAGCTAGCAAACTTCTTTTTGTGAATATTTTGCTTGAAAAGAGAGTTTTGTGCTTGTGTGTTGTGTCTGTAGATGGCTCAAGAAAATCAGTTGGCAATTTTTTTTTTTTTTTACTTTTTTAATGTAAATGTGGGTTTCATTATAATTTAGTGATTATTATATTGTTATTATTATTCATAAAATATTGATTTCATTTTAAAGGGGTCATGACATTTTTCATGACATGGATTTTTATTATTATTATAATACTTTTATTATAATACTTTTAATACTTTTTTTTCCCAGAAGTCAGAATTGAGGGATATAATCTTGCAATTGCAAGAAAATGTAAAAATTGTGAGATATAAACTCACAATTGCGAGAAAAAAAAGTCAGAATTCTGAGATAAAAATTATCTTTGAAATTTATATTCCATTGTGGAAACAAGCTTGCATAATTTACAGACAAAGCATTATGAAATCATTTACTTACGGTTTGTGATGCAGCTGCTGACAGATCCAATACAGCTGACTGCTTCATCTGTCAAGAAAGGTTTCTTTGCGAACTCTCCATTACACTGTGCCTCGTTTACAAAACAAAATGCTCCGAACAAACATATAATCCTCTGACTCAATCCAGGATGGCTTTAAAAATAAACCATTCCCTTGTTTCCAATCCTGGGATCCTTCTGAAACCTATAACTCTTCCATTTGTCCTGTTGTCAACAGACTCAATCATGTGAAGTATATCAGAATTTGAACACGCATCTTATATGCTATATCCAGTGTAGACAGCATCAGTGATTATAATGGGTTATATTTGCTTTTGACGTGATGCTCATGTCAGCCATTAAGCAACTGAAGGCAATCATATGCAAATATATTTGCCTGTGTGACGTCACAGGTTACCCAATATCAGAACAAGCTTTTTTTGGAGCTTGATTAAATAAACGCTTTGTTTATAATGAAAAGGGTGTTTCAGGCTCTGAAACCTGCATGATGTTTTAGCAGATGGGAGTTTTACTTACTCAAACATGTTCTAAGGGCAGAAAGAAAATGATTGGTTTACAGATTCAACCAATGAAATTAAAGCAGAGGCGGGGCGGGGTCAAGCCGTTTGAAATTTTAGAGGGAACACTTCAAACTGATGTTACTGGGAGAGCGCATGTAATGTAAGGTAAGTAAATTTTGCTATATATTTTGTTAAAATTCAGATAACTGATAAACATTAAAATGCAAAGAAACACTCATCTTATAGTATGAATTTTGATTCGGCTCCATTATACGTCGACTGCACCAATGCTGCTTTTGTGAAAATGGGGTAAATAGGCTTCATTTTAATGCTTGCATTAAAAAAAGGATCTATGAGGCCAATATGCTACGACAGAACTGGCTCAGATCTCCGTGACATTATACATCTCCCGCTGCATGCAAGAAGTGGTTGTGCTGTTATTTTTGGTAACGTTAAACTATGCGCGTCGCTGCTCAGGGCTGCAGTGTTATGCATCGCTGTTATTTTTAGTGAACTATGGCTGCTGTCAGGGAAAGAACTACTCAAGTTGTGTTGCTGTGTAAATTTCGCTACTCCTTGCTCTTGAACGAACACACACACATACACACACACACACACACACCGAATGATAATAAAATACCCGTCTCGATCATGTTTCATCATAATGGTTCCGTGCTTTCCTGCATTAGTTCCGTGTGTTTACTGACCGCAGCAATGTCACTATTTGACTCTCTCCGAGCTGGAGTCAATAGGTTCCATAATATCTCAATAGATTCATATCGCTGTTATTTTAGTGTACTATATGCTGCTCTCAGGGCTGCAGTACTCAATAGATTCATTTTACTGTGTTATTTTAGTGTACTATATGCTGCTCTCAGGGCTGCAGTACTCAATAGATTCATTTTACTGTGTTATTTTAGTGTACTATATGCTGCTCTCAGGGCTGCAGTACTCAATAGATTCATTTTACTGTGTTATTTTAGTGTACTATATGCTGCTCTCAGGGCTGCAGTACTCAATAGATTCATTTTACTGTGTTATTTTAGTGTACTATATGCTGCTCTCAGGGCTGCAGTACTCAATAGATTCATTTTACTGTGTTATTTTAGTGTACTATATGCTGCTCTCAGGGCTGCAGTACTCAATAGCTTCATATCGCTGTTATTTTAGTGTACTATATGCTGCTCTCAGAGCTGCAGTACTCAATAGATTCATTTTACTGTGTTATTTTATGCTGCTCTCAGGGCTGCAGTACTCAATGTACTATATGCTGCTCTCAGGGCTGCAGTACTCAATAGATTCATTTTACTGTGTTATTTTAGTGTACTATATGCTGCTCTCAGGGCTGCAGTACTCAATAGATTCATTTTACTGTGTTATTTTAGTGTACTATATGCTGCTCTCAGGGCTGCAGTACTCAATAGATTCATTTTACTGTGTTATTTTAGTGTACTATATGCTGCTCTCAGGGCTGCAGTACTCAATAGATTCATTTTACTGTGTTATTTTAGTGTACTATATGCTGCTCTCAGGGCTGCAGTACTCAATAGATTCATTTTACTGTGTTATTTTAGTGTACTATATGCTGCTCTCAGGGCTGCAGTACTCAATAGATTCATTTTACTGTGTTATTTTAGTGTACTATATGCTGCTCTCAGGGCTGCAGTACTCAATAGATTCATATCGCTGTTATTTTAGTGTACTATATGCTGCTCTCAGGGCTGCAGTACTCAATAGATTCATTTTACTGCTGTTCATTTTAGTGTTATTTTAGTGTACTATATGCTGCTCTCAGGGCTGCAGTACTCAATAGATTCATTTTACTGTGTTATTTTAGTGTACTATATGCTGCTCTCAGGGCTGCAGTACTCAATAGATTCATTTTACTGTGTTATTTTAGTGTACTATATGCTGCTCTCAGGGCTGCAGTACTCAATAGATTCATTTTACTGTGTTATTTTAGTGTACTATATGCTGCTCTCAGGGCTGCAGTACTCAATAGATTCATTTTACTGTGTTATTTTAGTGTACTATATGCTGCTCTCAGGGCTGCAGTACTCAATAGATTCATTTTACTGTGTTATTTTAGTGTACTATATGCTGCTCTCAGGGCTGCAGTACTCAATAGATTCATTTTACTGTGTTATTTTAGTGTACTATATGCTGCTCTCAGGGCTGCAGTACTCAATAGATTCATATCGCTGTTATTTTAGTGTACTATATGCTGCTCTCAGGGCTGCAGTACTCAATAGATTCATTTTACTGTGTTATTTTAGTGTACTATATGCTGCTCTCAGGGCTGCAGTACTCAATAGATTCATTTTACTGTGTTATTTTAGTGTACTATATGCTGCTCTCAGGGCTGCAGTACTCAATAGATTCATTTTACTGTGTTATTTTAGTGTACTATATGCTGCTCTCAGGGCTGCAGTACTCAATAGATTCATTTTACTGTGTTATTTTAGTGTACTATATGCTGCTCTCAGGGCTGCAGTACTCAATAGATTCATTTTACTGTGTTATTTTAGTGTACTATATGCTGCTCTCAGGGCTGCAGTACTCAATAGATTCATTTTACTGTGTTATTTTAGTGTACTATATGCTGCTCTCAGGGCTGCAGTACTCAATAGATTCATTTTACTGTGTTATTTTAGTGTACTATATGCTGCTCTCAGGGCTGCAGTTCTCAATAGATTCATATCGCTGTTATTTTAGTGTACTATATGCTGCTCTCAGGGCTGCAGTACTCAATAGATTCATTTTACTGTGTTATTTTAGTGTACTATATGCTGCTCTCAGGGCTGCAGTACTCAATAGATTCATTTTACTGTGTTATTTTAGTGTACTATATGCTGCTCTCAGGGCTGCAGTACTCAATAGATTCATTTTACTGTGTTATTTTAGTGTACTATATGCTGCTCTCAGGGCTGCAGTACTCAATAGATTCATTTTACTGTTATTTTAGTGTACTATATGCTGCTCTCAGGGCTGCAGTACTCAATAGATTCATTTTACTGTGTTATTTTAGTGTACTATATGCTGCTCTCAGGGCTGCAGTACTCAATAGATTCATTTTACTGTGTTATTTTAGTGTACTATATGCTGCTCTCAGGGCTGCAGTACTCAATAGATTCATTTTACTGTGTTATTTTAGTGTACTATATGCTGCTCTCAGGGCTGCAGTACTCAATAGATTCATTTTACTGTGTTATTTTAGTGTACTATATGCTGCTCTCAGGGCTGCAGTACTCAATAGATTCATATCGCTGTTATTTTAGTGTACTATATGCTGCTCTCAGGGCTGCAGTACTCAATAGATTCATTTTACTGTGTTATTTTAGTGTACTATATGCTGCTCTCAGGGCTGCAGTACTCAATAGATTCATTTTACTGTGTTATTTTAGTGTACTATATGCTGCTCTCAGGGCTGCAGTACTCAATAGATTCATTTTACTGTGTTATTTTAGTGTACTATATGCTGCTCTCAGGGCTGCAGTACTCAATAGATTCATTTTACTGTGTTATTTTAGTGTACTATATGCTGCTCTCAGGGCTGCAGTACTCAATAGATTCATTTTACTGTGTTATTTTAGTGTACTATATGCTGCTCTCAGGGCTGCAGTACTCAATAGATTCATATCGCTGTTATTTTAGTGTACTATATGCTGCTCTCAGGGCTGCAGTACTCAATAGATTCATTTTACTGTGTTATTTTAGTGTACTATATGCTGCTCTCAGGGCTGCAGTACTCAATAGATTCATTTTACTGTGTTATTTTAGTGTACTATATGCTGCTCTCAGGGCTGCAGTACTCAATAGATTCATTTTACTGTGTTATTTTAGTGTACTATATGCTGCTCTCAGGGCTGCAGTACTCAATAGATTCATTTTACTGTGTTATTTTAGTGTACTATATGCTGCTCTCAGGGCTGCAGTACTCAATAGATTCATTTTACTGTGTTATTTTAGTGTACTATATGCTGCTCTCAGGGCTGCAGTACTCAATAGATTCATTTTACTGTGTTATTTTAGTGTACTATATGCTGCTCTCAGGGCTGCAGTACTCAATAGATTCATTTTACTGTTATTTTAGTGTTATTTTAGTGTACTATATGCTGCTCTCAGGGCTGCAGTCTCAATAGATTCATATCGCTGTTATTTTAGTGTACTATATGCTGCTCTCAGGGCTGCAGTACTCAATAGATTCATTTTACTGTGTTATTTTAGTGTACTATATGCTGCTCTCAGGGCTGCAGTACTCAATAGATTCATTTTACTGTGTTATTTTAGTGTACTATATGCTGCTCTCAGGGCTGCAGTACTCAATAGATTCATATCGCTGTTATTTTAGTGTACTATATGCTGCTCTCAGGGCTGCAGTACTCAATAGATTCATATCGCTGTTATTTTAGTGTACTATATGCTGCTCTCAGGGCTGCAGTACTCAATAGATTCATTTTACTGTGTTATTTTAGTGTACTATATGCTGCTCTCAGGGCTGCAGTACTCAATAGATTCATATCGCTGTTATTTTAGTGTACTATATGCTGCTCTCAGGGCTGCAGTACTCAATAGATTCATTTTACTGTGTTATTTTAGTGTACTATATGCTGCTCTCAGGGCTGCAGTACTCAATAGATTCATATCGCTGTTATTTTAGTGTACTATATGCTGCTCTCAGAGCTGCAGTTACTCAATAGATTCATTTTACTGTGTTATTTTAGTGTACTATATGCTGCTCTCAGGGCTGCAGTTCTCAATAGATTCATATCGCTGTTATTTTAGCGTACTATATGCTGCTCTCAGGCTGCAGTACTCAATAGATTCATATCGCTGTTATTTTAGTGTACTATATGCTGCTCTCTGCAAATGTAGTACTGAGTAGTACTACTTTTTTAACCATTTTATTTGATTTTTTTCTAGGCAAATGGAGAATATTTGGCTTGAAGGGATAAGGCGAAAGTTAAAGAAATTAAGGGATGTCAGAGTCATTCAAGAGGTCATACCTTTTTCTGGGGAGGAGACTGATTTCATGCAGGGTTACATTAAGAAACTGGAGGAGGAAACCAAAAGCACCTTCAAGTCCGCTGTGTCTACTCATAAAGACTACTTTTACTTTGCATGTGAAAGATCGACCAAAGCAAGTGGGAAAAGCAAAGGAGAACCTACAAAGACAAGAGCTAATTCCTGCAAAGCTTATGTGTCATTTAAAATAATCAAAGATGGTAGTTTTACAGGTGCTGTGGTCAACAAAATGCTTCAACACAACGGACATGATGTGTGCATGAAAGAAGAGGGCGTAAAAAATCGCATTGACCCAGAGCTATTGACCTTCATTGAAATGTGGCTTGATCAAGGACTGTCAATTTCAGAAACCCTTTTAAAATGCGTGGACTGGGCAGAACGTCATGGACATATGGACAAATATAATCGGCGATATTATGTTACACCTGAAGATATACGATTGATCAAGAAGACCAGTAATGCTCTTAGTTTTCCTGATGCGAAAGACTGCATTAGTGTGGACAAGCTGATCACATCGGAGCTGCAGGAACACATTTGTTACTACCAGCCTTTGAGTGAAAATCAACCACTTATAATTGTAGTGCAGACACCCTGGCAAAAGGATATACTTAGAGAACATCCCCATACCATGGTATTCATGGACGCTACTTACAAAGCCATGACATCATATGGTTATGCATTTTATGCTCTTCTTTTGACCAACAGTATTGGAAGAGCAGTCCCATTTGCTTACTTTATTATTAGTGAGGAATCAGCGGACATACTTGCTCTCTGCTTGGAAAAGCTTGTAAATCACAACCCTGGATTTCTTCCCAGGTAAGAAGTTAAAAACATAGTAGAGTCAGTAGTAGTTTGGCAGCAAAGTGTGCTGATGTATTGAGGTATTTCTATGTACAGACATTACTATTGGATTAAATACTGCACACTGTAAACTACCTTTTTACAAAAGCTGTTCATTTTTACAGAATCTACAGATGTTGACGTATCTTCATTAATTCTCAATTCCTTATCATGTAGGTCGATAATGATTGACCGTGACCTTAAGGAACTCAATGCCATAAGAAGAGTTTTTCCAACAGCCAAGGTTCTTCTTTGCTGGTTTCATGTACTCCAGGTAGGTTTATTAAATCTTTTGTACTGGAAAAAGACCTATTCATTTTACAGACCTATTCATTTTAAAAATACAATTATAATTCAAATGCCATTATAACTATAGCTTTTGAATGTTTTTGTAGGCTGTACATAGGTGGATGGTTAAAAGAGATGGAGGGAACTTGCCAGTGAATCAGCGGAATCTTGTGATTCAAGCAATGGTGGCAATGAAATCCTGTTTAACGGTAATATTTTTATATCATAAATCACTTTATTCTTTAGAAATCATTTCAGTACATGGAAATAAATCTTGAGTTGTTTACTATAGATTTCAATGGGATTGGTCAAATTTATGTGTATTATGATTTTTAATGAATTGTCTTTTAAAAATGTTCCCACAAAAAAATTAAAATCATTCTTTACTAACCCTCATGTAAATCCAAATTCAAAAGATTTTTTTTTCCACAATAGAATATGGAAGTGTTTTGTACCCATTAAGTTTCATTGCATGAAAAAAACAATCTTCAAAATATACATTGTGTTCCACTGAGGAAATAGTCATATAGGTTTGGAGTGACACAAAATGACAATTTTCAATTTTGGGAGAACTACCCCTTTAAATGTGCGTAAACTTAAGGTGGCATAACTCTACAATGTTGTGTCTTTTTCTTTACAGGAAGAAGAGTTCAACAGCATGTCATCCAGAAAGTGTGAAGAGCTCGATACATGTCTTGGTAGTTCTCATGTATCAACCTACCTCAAGAATCAGTGGATTTGTTTTGGTGATTTATGGTCCAATTTTGGCAGGTCATTTTATCACCATAACAGCGAAACCAACAACAAGGCAGAGAGGTCAGCTACTAAAATTATAACATCATGCCCTAAAATCACATTTTAAATAACATGATATCCAGGACACATATTCATTAAGGATATTTTAAGTTTCTTAACTTTTGTACACAGATTTTTTCTTACAATGAAGTACCAGTTCCTTAAGGGAAGAATAAATAGCAGGATTGATCAGCTTCTTCGCTTACTGTGTGGTGATGTCCAAAAATATTACAGGTAAATATATTTAGCTGTATATATAGTTCAATGTATTACTTTTATTATGGTGCTAAATTGTAATTGCCAATTACAGAAATCATGTGACATATAGAATCATGTGATAATATTGCATAGAGATCATCTCTGGCCACTACCTATTGCCATTATCAGCTTGTTTGGATACAGGAAGCTCTTGAATAAACATTCACTGTTGTCTATGACATTATCTTTTCCTTAGCACAAATCATTCAGTAAAAAGGTCTGTCAGCTCCCAGCTTCCTTTTTTCCTTAATTATTTTATAGCCTATAAAATCTATACAAATGTTTAAGGGTATTTGCTTTTTTCAGTCATTTCATTTTTACAATAGTTTACCATTTCCTAACTTGTTCTTTTATTTCATTGTTCAGTTACCTGGATGACCTCACAGAAACTGGACGAATCAAAGGAGCAAACACTGAAGAGACCACTAATGCCGCCCATTCTATGATTGCAAAAGGCCTGGGTGCAAAAGTGGAGATAAAAAATGGAGTGTGTTTGGTTCCACCCGACACAAGCACACAATGTCACAGTGTGGACTTGGTCATGCACAAATGCGACTGCAAAAGATTCCAATGTGGATGTGTGTGCAAACACTTAATTTTTTCACAGAACATTGCAGAGAAACAAGGACTTATAATTCAAGATCTTAGGGCAGAAGTAGCAAAAAAAATTGTTGACAGTGAATCCTACCTCAGGGTCGATGAAAACCTTACTGTCTATCATTCTGATGGGAGTGTAGAATTTGTAAGTTGTAAAGGGACCAAATTTTGCACATGCATTGCGAATAGCCATGGAGAGGTATGTGTATGTATATTGGTTCACAACATTCTGTACCCAACATCATCTGAGAACATATCTGATGATTCACACTGCTTTAGGTCCAGTGAGAGAAAACAAGTTACACTGCAAGCCATGCTTACAGATCTCCATGAGTGGAGCAAATCAGAAAAATTTTGTGAGGATAATGAAGTGTACAGGTTAGTTGAAAGAGCACACAAGTTAGTTTTTTCACAGTTTACTAAACTGTCAAGAAAAAGAAAAGTGACTGCACTTCATAATTATCGTAAAAGGGTCAAAAAAGCAAAAGATGTAGTCACTGTAACCTACATGGTCAAAAAGAAGAAAAAACGTGTTTGATCTTGTAGAGATAAGAAATGTTTCATTGATGAAACAATCACTATTTGCTTTGCCTAGCCAAAATGTTTTTTTTTTCCTCTTGCTGCTACTGTCTTTTTTCAATGAGTGTTGTACAGATACTTTGTATAAGAACAAATTAAAGGAACAAATATGAATTGTAAGTAATTGAGATTAAAAAAAATAAATAAAAAACACAGTTCTTTGTAATGTTTTATTAATTTTTTTTTGTACAGCTGAACATCAAGAAACAAGAGTTTGAAACAATACAAGTAAACAAAATAAAGTGGGGGAACCTTACTCATCTGTGGAGTCTTTTTTTTTCAGTGCTCTCATCTTTTCCTTAAGACACGCATCTATCAACGAAAAAGTGCCATTTATTACGGCAGGACCAAGACCATGTGTTGCCAGGTCAAATGTGTCCCAATTTTTCTCTAGAGCAGCCTTTACTTCTTTCAATGTCTTCCTGCAATAGAAAATACAAAAAGCTATTTAGTTTTCCAGTTCAACTGATCATTGAATCATTAAGTTAAAGGGTTAGTTCACCCAAAAAAGAAAATCAACATTTATTACTCGCCCTCATGTCATTCTACACCCATAAGATCTTCATTCATCTTCAGAACACAAATTAAGATATTTTTGATGAAATCCAATGGCTCAGTGAGGCCTGCATTGCCAGCAAGACAATTAACACTTTCAGATGCCCAGAAAGGTACTAAAGACATATATAAAACAGGTCATGTGACTACGGTGGTTCAACCTTAATGTTATGAAGCAGGGACGTGCACAGGAATTTTGAGGGGCAGTTGCTCTGACCTAAAAAAAGGGCACTCCCCTACCATTATTTTCCTAATAATTCAATGGCCCGTCATCAATTATTCCTTACTTACAGCTTAAATAGTGTTTTGACATAGACAACCCAAGTGCATTTTACCTCAAACTTGCATCTAGTTAACTTGCTACAGTAGCAATCGCTTCTCGGGTCGACATTAACACACTGACAAAATTATATTCAGAATTAAAAATATTTTTATACCACTTTTTAATGTGTGATTGTGTAAAGGTTTTCACGAGATACCAACCTTTCGCGAACTTGCTTCCAACACTCGTTCTCAATTCTCATGGAGGCGCGGTGTGCACGGAGGGGAGGGGCTGTGTGCGCGCGCGAGTATGTGAGAGAGACGCGTGAGTGAGAGACGCAGGGAAATGAAATGCAGCTGAACGTTTGCTCTATGAAAGACATTGACAAAGACGAAAACTAAGGACATTTAATCTATAATTTTATTTTATTTTAGTTCGTTTTGCCAAACACACATTACAGTTTTGGTTAGTTATGTTTTTTTGTAATGCCTTGTTTTTATTTTTATTTCAGTTAACGATGTTTTTTCCCACCTAGTTTTCGTTTTTTCGTTCGTTTTCGTTAACGATTATAACCTTACTCACCTTTCCGACAACGTTAAGTCGTCTCACCCGACAACCGCAACAATCTCCTTCTAGTGCCGCTCATGCAGGCTCAGCTTCTTTTTTTTTTTTTTTTTTATCTAGGCCTACGTGAAATTCTGCATCCATTGTACGATTTTTTTATTTCTTTTTTTCCACCTCAGAAGGGCAACGTGAGTCGAGAAGGGCATATGGGAAGTTGCCCGGGCAACCTGAGCAACCCCCCTGTGCATGTCCCTGTTATGAAGTGACGAGAATACTTTTTGTGTGCCAAAAATGACAAAATAATGACTTTATTAAACAATATCTAGTGATGGTGATTTCAAACCACTGCTTCATGAAGCTTCAAATCTTTACAAATCTTCTGTTTCATATAAGAGATTTCATCAAAAATATCTTAATTTGTGTTCTGAGGATGAACGAATGTCTTACGGGTTTGGAACGACATGAGGGTGAGTAATTAATGACTGAATTTTAATTTTTTGATGAACTATCCCTTTAACATCAAGTGTAGTAATAAATTGTTATTAAATTACCTGCAGTCTTCGGTTTTGACGATGGCAGCATGGACATTCCCCTCTTCTAGTAAGGCTTCACCCACCCTTTTCTGGGGGATGAATTTTGTGGCAAGAAACATTACGTCCCCAGCCAGATCCTTGCATTCATCTAAAATACAAATAAATACAACAGCAAAATTATTTGTAATAATGTCCAACTTAGAAGCAGTACAACAAAATAACAAAAGATGAAGTATGTGGATACACTCACCATCCACCTTATTAAGACCACCTGTCATATGGCAGCAGCATAATGTAAACATAACAACAACATGCAGATACATTTCAAGAGCTTCGGTTAATGATGTTCACATCAACTATCAGAATCAACAACACAATAACCGTGGCATGGTTGTTGGTGCCATATTTCAGATCCTGCTGATATACTGGGATGTTTCTCACACAAAAGTCTCTGAGTTTGCACAGAATGGTACAAAAAATATTAAATAAGCAATAATTATGGGGGTGCAAATGCCTAATCTGAGGCACAGAAACTGTACAGTTGAACAAAAAAAAAATCACCTTTTTCAGTCTTCAATTGTCCAGTGAGTGTGCCCATGAAATCTGCAGATTCTTATTCATGGCTGCTGTTAGAGCCCATCCACTTTAAGGTTCAATGTCTTATACGTGCTAAGATGATTTTCTTCTCACCACAGTCATAAAGAGTGATCATGAGTTGCTAC